>NC_047133.1:29107590-29407590 GCF_009829125.3 Periophthalmus magnuspinnatus | reverse complement strand
CTATTATTTATCTGTATAATATTATTTCTTTGCATGTTAAACAGATAAGATACTGTACTTAGTACAACATAAGGTTATATTTGTTTTGTTTTGAATGTGGCTAATGCTGACATTATTACTCTTCACCAGAAGTGCAGGTCGCCTGTCTCTGTGTCAGCGGATTCTCCTCACGTCCTCCCTGCTTCATCACCAAAAGCATCAGCCTCCTCGTCCTCCTCTTCCTTGGCCTGTGGTCAGTGGTCTTCATCTTTGTCAGTCAGCCTGGTTCCAACCTTCAACCGCGAGGTCGCCCACTGCCCCTCCAAGAACTCTGAGGATGAATCCAGCACCAGCCTGGACACCACACCCCCAAAACCTATGGACAGTAGCCCGAGTCCCTCACGGCCCTCTGGCAGCCTCCCCCTCCAAGCACAGGTGGCTCGCAGTGAGCTCAACGTCCGCTTGCCCAGAGGTATGTTAAGCTAGTGCTAGTGCTCCATTGGTTTCAGAATGATAAAAAAAAAAAAGTTTACTTTTAGTGTAGGAATTAACTATTTAAAACCAAATATTATATCTTTTGAATGGTGAAATGTCCTCAAAATGTTTCCCTTGAGTGAAAATGTAGTTTTTGCATTGACTCAACTGTTAGCTAATAGTGTTGCACCTATAGCGGATCAAACAAAACTGAAAAATTATTTGAGAGGTGTTTGTCTACTGAGCAGTTGCATAATGACGCATTAGGACATGAATAGCTTTAATCTCAATGTGTTCTGTTTTAAATGTTACCTATGACACAAAGGACTTTTGATGTACATTAACAAAGCTATTAGCACAGCCTTAGTAAAAAGTTAGATTTGTTTGTCTTTGACAGTTATTTGCCTTTTATGCATCTTGAATTTTTTTCTTTAAGTTATTTAACACAGAAAAAGTATATCTTGTGAATAAGAAGATGTTACTTTTAACAGATCAACTAATAAGATCAACAAATACTCCACAAACAACAGGAAAAAACACTGAATAGAAATACTTCAAAATAAAAAAAATATAGAACTTATATGTTAATAAATCAAAACTATTTAAAACTATTCAAATCAATATAAGCATTCGGATTCAGAGTTTCTTACGGTATTTTTAACATTTGCTCTCCTCCATAGGATTTGATCGACGTCCCCTAAAGCACCCCTCCTGCCCTGAAGGAGCAGAGCAGGACAGCAGCTCTCCCCGGCTCCTTCGCACAGGCACAGGCACCATCCCTGCTTTGGTGCCCAAGCCCCCTTCTTACCCACTCGTCAAACTGGAGGGTAATTTCTACACCCTCAAGTGCCGGTGAGTCGTCCTAAGGCAATTTTGTTAAAAAACTTTCAGCTTTTAACCTTGTCATGATGTGGACTCTTCACAGATAATGCTTTGAGTAGTTTAGTATTCTTAAAAAGTGATGCTATCTCCTTGAAAGCTTTGTTAACAACACTTTTTTAATTGAAGGAAGTGTTTAAACATGGATCGTTAAAATAATTGACTGAAAGCTATTTTATCAACAATTTAAACTAAACCAACTGGATGTACTTAGTTCTCAAGCCGACGTTTCACTCCCAGCCTTGTAGCTTCCAGGTAGCGTTGTCAGATTTTTCCTAGCCCCACTTTGTGCCAGTGTTAGACCCTCTTTGGCCGCATTGCTCTGATTGGTTAGAACTTATTACGCAGTGGACGTTTCCATCATCACATGGTGGGAGGAGCTAGCCTGTGTTGAGGGAAAAAATGCAGAATTTAAAATTTAAATAATTTTGGTATCATGCACCAATAAGTACAGACCATTGAAAACAATACCTCGCCATCTTTGGTTCATTTTCCAGATATTGTTAGACTTCCATGATTCTAAACTAAGCCATTGCACTTATCAGAACATGTTTTGATCATTTTAGTGCCTTTAACTCTTAACATCATGTTGCTAATAGAAATGCTGCTGCAACATGCTCCTGTCGTGGAAATAAGACTCCTTTTTCAGGCTCTGGTGAATGTTGAAGCATAGACAAGAGTTTATTTCTTGCAAGAAATAGGTCCGACAGCATCTCCCCCTTATGTCAGACCCCCAATGCTGGAAAGCACCCAGTTTATATAGGTTGAGATGACCAGAGGACATACATTTCAAAGTAAGCATGTGACACTTCCATTGAGGGGTGGTCAGACCGACTCCTGGAGACATTCAGGAGCCGGTTCTCCTCAGGAGGTAACATTTGCAGTAGAGACAATACAAGGTATGAAGTAGCATGTGGAGTAGAAACAATACTAGATGTGGAACACTTCAGGGGAGAGAGTGTGGTACTTCTGCTGAGGTGTGATCAGACTGGCTCCTGGACATATTCATGAGCTGGGTCCCCTCAGGGGTCAATAGGGAGGGATTGAAGGCCGACTGTATGGTTTGGTTGCATCTACTTTCACTTGCATTACAACACATCTTAACAAGTCTAGCCACCAAGAGGGAACAAAAGGGTTGACATGAAAGGTTTTTCTAACACTGTCTTTGACGACCAAACCAAATTAGTTTTAGTTACGAGACCATGTGATTTCTAAAAGGTAAAATAATGACACAATATTTAAATTTCCATTACACTCCACTGCCCACTGTTGTTGTCATTAAAGAATAACAAATAAAATCCAAGCAAGCAACTCAAGAATATTTCAAAAAGCCTGAAACTATTAGACTGAAGGACCTTTAATGAAGTGTGTTGAAAGTAGATGTTCTGTATTTTCAGCAACATGAATGAGATTTGTTTCACTGCAGCAAAAGCAGACAGCTCCCCTGGGTGGTACCTGCTCTGTGAGGATCAGCATTTTATTTCTTTATTCAAGACCAGTGTTTCTGCTTAAACATGCAATTTGCAACTTCTAGGAGAAATGACATTTAACTACCTACGTGTAAATGAGGCATAAATTAAATTGAAGCTAACTCTGACTTTTCCTGGCTGCTTGGAAGAATTATAAAGTACGGTTGATTTAAAGCAGTCTCAGGCATACAGTGCTTTTGTGTACTGGTGCATAGATATGTGATTGCTTATGTAAGTTAATAAGTCCTTGATATGAAGTGCTTAAGAGCTTGTGGTATATTTCTGTCTCACTTATACCAGTTATAGCACATGTGTCAAATTCAAGGCCCGTGGGCCAAATGCAGCCCGCCAAGTCATTTTATGTGGCCCGCGACAAAGGAAATTATGAATTATGATTAGGAAATGTCAGTTTATCATTAGATACACAGTTAACCAGCCATTTTTTCATGTCTTTGCAAATCCATATGCAATATTTGTTATTTCAATAAGTAATAAATATAGAAATGGTTGATTAACAAGATTAAAAAGTATTCATTGTACATTAAATTTGGGTACATTTAGTGACATTTATCTTACAGTTAGTTACATCTGGGCCTTTGAGAGCAACCGTTTTGTTGATGTGGCCCTTTGTGAAAATTAGTTTGACACCATCCATCCATCCATCCATTTTCTTCTGCTTATCCGGGGCCGGGTCGCGGGGGCAGCAGTCTAAGCAGGGACTCCCAGACTTCCCTCACCCCGGACACATCCTCCAGCTTCTCCGGTGGGACCCCAAGGCGTTCCCAGGCCAGCCGAGAGACATAGTCCCTCCAGCGTGTCCTGGGTCTTCCCTGGGGCCTCCTTCCGGTGGGACATGCCCAGAACACCTCCCTAGGGAGGCGTCCAGGAGGCATCCTGAGCAGATGCCCGAGCCACCTCAGCTGGTTCCTCTCAACATGTAGGAGCAGCGGCTCTACTCCGAGCTCCTCCCGTGTGACCGAGCTCCTCACCCTATCCCTAAGGGTGCGCCCGGCCACTCTGCGGAGGAAGCCCATTTCAGCCGCTTGTATCCGCGATCTTGTCCTTTCGGTCATTACCCAGAGCTCATGACCATAGGTGAGAGTAGGAACGTAGATTGACCGGTAATCGAGAGCTTCGCCTTCCGGCTCAGCTCCTTCTTTACCACAACGGACCGATACAGCGACCGCATCACTGCAGACGCTGCACCGATCCGCCTGTCAGTCTCCCGCTCCATCCTTCCCTCACTCGTGAACAAGACCCCGAGATACTTGAACTCCTCCACTTGGGGCAGAGACTCACCACCCACCCGAGAGAGCAAACCACCTTTTTCCGGTCGAGAACCATGGCCTCGGATTTGGAGGAGCTGATTCTCATCCCAGCCGCTTCACACTCGGCTGCAAACCGCCCCAGTGCCTGCTGCAGGTCCTGGCTCGAAGAAGCCATCAGGACAACATCATCTGCAACAGCAGAGATGAAATCCTGTGGTTCCCAAACCAGGCCCCCTCCGGCCCCTGGCTGCGCCTAGAAATTCTGTCCATAAATATAATGAACAGAACCGGTGACAAAGGGCAGCCCTGGCGGAGTCCAACATGCACCGGGAACAGGTCTGACTTACTGCCGGCAATGCAAACACAGCTCCTGCTCCGGTCATACAGGGACCGGACAGCCCTTAGCAAAGAGCCCGGACCCCATACTCCCAGAGCACCCCCCAAAGGACACCACGAGGGACACCGGTCGAATGCCTTCTCCAGATCCACAAACACATGTGGACTGGTTGGGCATACTCCCATGAGCCCTCGAGGACCCGATGAAGAGTATAGAGCTGGTCCAGTGTTCCACGACCAGGACGAAAACCACACTGCTCCTCAGGAGGAGTAGTTTGACACCCCTGAGTTATATTATATGTGTCCCAGGGTCGGACTGTGCAATGCCCAACATTTTGGATTGTGGTGGTGAAGTAGTTAGGGAGTTTGCCCAATTACCCAAAGGTTAATGGTTTTAATCGCAGTTCTGACTGTTGTTTTGTCCTTGGGCAAGATGCTATAATAAATGTGGTGTGTGTGTTCATACTGGGCTCTTGGGCTATGTCATTAAAATGGATTATTACTAGTTATATTACTTTTATAAATATTTTATGAATATTTTTATGTTCTGTTCTTCTGCCCAGGTTCTGTGAAGTGGAGTTCCACGGGCCTCTGTCAGTGCAGGAGGACTGGATCCGTCACCTCCAGCAGCACATTTTTAAGATGAATTACAAGACCCCCCCTACCCCCCGAGCTCCTTCAAGCACCCACACAGACACCTCTGTCTCAGCCCCTGTTTCAATACCTGTCTCTGTCCCTGTCTCAGCACCTATCTCAACACCTGTCTCTGCCCCTGTCTCGGCACCTATCCACACCTTTGCCTCTACCTCCAGCACCCGCACCACTGCACCCGCCCTGACCTCCACCCACAACCCCACACTCCCAGCAAAGTGCACTCCCAACACTGCCACTGAGCTTGACCATATCTCCACAGACCAGTCCACGGTCGAGCCAACTCCAGTGTAACTCATCTTCCAATAGCAGCACACCTTACTTCCTTACTTCTTCCCTAGTTTTGCCTTTGATTGGTCGGTCATTCTTCTGTGTCAGCCAAGTGTTTTTGAGGAGAAGAGTTTCCCCACCGAAGAGCCCTCTGAGCCTCAAGCACCTTTGAAGCAGCTTACTAGACTGTTACTTGGTCTTGTTACCATGGGAACACAGCCCCATGGCTTATCCATGCACCAATGGATGGGTATTGTGAAAACTTCCAAGGTTATGGGAAACAAAACAATGTTTGTTTTTGTCATGTTCATTTTTAATGTCTGTTTATTTTAAACCTTCTTTTCTTTTATTGATTCAATTTGGAGCATTCTTACCTCCATACTTTTGTCGTTCACTTGTGCAGCCTCATTTTTGCTCCCCTGTTCTTGTTATGAACCCATGAGATTTGACTAGCTGTAGCACTGGTCTAAGCCTTGAAAAGTTCTGACTAAGATTTGAAAATTGTAATCCTGCTACTAGTCTTGTGCTTTAGACTTTAAACTGGTGGAATATGTGGTGGATAAAAATAGCACTTTTAATGTGACACTGAGCACTTACAGAGCACTTGTTTTGGGCTCTGGCTACACAGACAGTGTTTAAAACCTGTATGGAGCTAGTTTTAGTTAATCCAGGTGATGTGTTCATACATGCATGTGGAGGAGTTGAACAATTCATGTCATGTCAGACTATACACATTATGGCTTACCTTTGTGGTGCACCTGTAACTAGAATTAATACTAATTTAGCAGCTGTTTTAACTATAGTCATTGTTGAAATTCATAGAGAGAAAAATGTATGAAATTGGATGAAAAATACACTCAAAATTTTGTGTGGAGCAGGAACACTAATGCATAGGAAAATATCATTAAGATTTTTATGTGTAGCCTGGCCCTAAAAGAATGGAGCAAGAGGAGAAAGCACATCCAAAAAGGGATTCTCCCTTTATCAACTCTAAATAATGTCCACAAATCTATTCTTATTTCTTGAATGTAACTAAAGCACCTATTGAAACCTTATGCACACTACTCTTTGTGCTCTTACTGATTGATTTATGGTGGTCTTTGACAAGGCTTCTGGCTCTCCTTATTATGTGAGAACTGGGGCCAGTGAGAATCATCAACATGTTTTACCCATTTTACTGTCTTTTTTCAACAAGATTCAAATTATTTATTTTTTACTCATATGAATGTTGTCTCGAATGAATTTTAATGTTTCAAACTGTCTGTATGCCACTAAACATAACCCATTTCCCACTGTTAAGTCAAAGATGGCGTTTAAACAACCGGCTTGCTGAACTCCTTTCTGTATTATCAGAACTTGCATCCGTCGTAGAGTTAGGATGTGCCAAAGAAGTCTGTTTACTCCCTCGTTTTTGCCTCTGTACTTGCTGTTTACAATGGACCTAGCAAAGTGGAGATTTGCTTTCCACTCTGGATGAGATAAGACTGCTGGACTTCGTGATACTAATCTCCAGGTTTTTTTTTCCCAGTGAACCTGACTTCAAGGTCTCGTATATACCCAGCCATGTGAACTTATACCAGGCATGGGGGCCGGGTGAGTCTCTGGAGCCCACCTTCTTTCCAATCTGTTTTCTTGTACATGGCTTCAGGCGCTTCGTATCAACCTCAACTGACTGAAGCAATAGCTCAACAGGTCCTTTACATCCAGTGTTTCCAAACATGACTGTTTAGCCCTAATCCTTTTATGGAGTATATACTATATAACTACATGTACCTAAGCAACTGCTGATGCTAGTAGGCATCAACAGTTCTATTAGCAAAGGTAGTTCAAATAAGTGATCTTAATTCATATATTGTGATTTATGTATTTTCTATTGCTCCGTGCATTTCAGTAATCCTGCAAGGTAGACTATTTTTTAATTTCGATCCATTAGATCTCCAAACTGAATTGGTGCTGGTGAGCGATTGAATCGGTAAGAAGCATTTTATTGTGATTGTCACGTCCTGTTATCAAAGGACTCTTAATAACTTGGCCTTAGGAGGGGACTTAACTTCATATAATGATTGTCTGTCCCCTCTACTTAAACAAACAGAGCCCATTGCAGGTCTGTGGCTGCTCAGAGGCCAATGCATTAGAGATCCCTGTTCAAAAGCCTCAGCTGGTTAAACTGGCTTATGTACGCATGTGTGAGTGTCTGTGATTAGACAACAGAGAATGAGAAATAGAAGCAAACGAAGGACTGCACTCAGAAGGGTGAATCAACTCCAGAACAAAAAATAAATAAATGTGATTTCAAAACGCACTCTGGTTTGCTGGCGTTATTGCATAACCTTTAGGTGACCACTAGATGGAGCCTCAATACAAGCTTGATCATTGAAAAGGTTCGACTATAACCAAGAGTCTACATTTCAGCCTACGTGTCAGATTATAATTAAGAATGCTATTGATCAAATAGTAAAGATCAGTCACATAAACAAATACTTACTCTCAACCAAGAGTTGCTGTATGCTCCATAATTTATGTAATACATATTTCAGAACACTTGCATTAATAAGGAATTAATATAAAACTCTATACCATATAGTTATTTTGGAAACAGCTTTCTGATTCTTTGGACCTGAAGAGCACTAGCATACTGTCATTTCCGTATTCTTGTTCACTTGTGTCTGATTAAACTGTTTGGGGCTTGTCTCATCGTCTCAATAGATGCTTCACCTAGAAGAGATAAGGGCATTTCGCTAAGGCACTCAAAGGAAGATTTGTTATAGGCTACCTGAAGGCTTATTTCCAATGGAGGAGTGAAAGACAAATTTATCATCTCCACTCAAACTATTAGGCAGTTTTGATGCTTTACTAATCATTCTTGACAAATAGCTTTTACTTTCTTAGACTTCGAGTTTGTAGCAAAGACGAAGTTTAAATCTGTCAAAAAAAAGTTGTAGGAGTGAAGATGTTTGGCTGCTCATCAAAGTCACTTCTTGGATTCTGGTCAGATTATTTCTTCAGTTCTGGTCAGATTACTTCTTAAATTCTGGTCTGATTGCTGGTGGACACTGCCTTATATCTGTCTGAATGATAGAAGTGGATGAGCAGCAAAACGTCTTCTTTCCTACAATGATTTGTCCAGCTGACAGATTTAAATTTCGTCTTTGCTCTGGATCAGACCTGGATGACAGGGATTACACAGACGACTTCGAGTTTGGTAAATAAAATCTATTGAGCTCTTGCATATGATTTCTCTCAGACAAGCTCTCACTCTAATATACACAAAGGTATTTTAGAGAGACCCATCTCATCTTTGAACGTAAGGATGAAAAAAGATTTAACTTTGCAATCCCCAGCTGACAGACTTCAAAAACTTCTTTTACGGGTGCTAGGAGTATGCAACATTTCTGGTGTTGGTGGGAGCCACCTGTTTGTCTCAGTGGAGATGTTATTGCTTTTCCTGGAATGTTCCACAGTTTGGCATTATTGCGCTTATTTAATTGCACTACAAAAAAAAAAAAAAAAAAAAAAAATTCTTACTGTAAGCAGCTCTACACAGATATGACTTGCTGACATCGCTGGTGTGCTTGGAGAATGTAATGCTATACAGTGTGATACAATACAGACAACAAAGTCTCTATCTCTGTCATGATCCGCAGTGTCCACCCCTGGTTTTCCTCCCTGCGTGCTCCTTCCCTCCCTCACCTGCCAGATCTGGGCTGGGCTCCTGGCTCCTCCCGTGCGCACCTGCAGCCCATCAGTGCAATCAACATGCTTGCTGGGCATAAAAGGGAGCTGGGAGAAGAGACTCAGCGCGGGATCATTGGTGTGTTCACTTCTTCCCTGTCGTGTCTCTGCATTCCTGTCTGTTCCTGCGTTCCGTGTTCCGGCCCTGGATGTCTCCTGCCTGCTCTGCCCTACGCCCGTCTGGTCTGCCTGTCTTCCTGTCATCCCTTCATGTGGTCTGTTCCTGTGTCCCGTGTTCCTGCTCATCTGCTCACCTGCTCACCTCCGGATCACCCACTGTTTGTACCTTGTCCTTGTTCTTACAATAAATCCTGTAAATATTCCCCGAGTCTGCATCCTTTGGTCCGCTACACACACCCGTTACGACAATCTCAGTGTTAACAAGCAAGTGGCAAACCCTCCACCAGAAAAAAAAAAATAATGAGATGTAACAAATCAAAGTCAGCATTATTTTTTGTTGAAAATTCTTGCTGAAAATATAAAACCACAGTATGGAGGAAAAGTCTAAGAAAAGAGGTCATTTATGTTGCATAGTTTAAAAACTGACTCATCCTGGAGTTGCAGCTGCAACTCTCTTGGACCTCCCGATGGTACATAAAGAACAACTGACTTCCACAAGCACTGTGTATTCAAACCAATGGAAGCACATTGTGGCACAGTACAAGTTGTAGTGGTACAGAGTATTCCTTTCCTGTCCTCACTTCTAAATTAAAATACATTGCACCATGTTTTAAAACAGCTCATACAGTAAAACGTTAGTGGCCCTAAGATGGAATCTTAAGGTACACCAGCCGATGCCTCTGCAGCGAACCTAACCCAATGTTGCTAAAAAATCTTTTACGTCACTTATTTAAATGTCCCCTATGTTTTCTGATAGAGGGTCCACCACCTGCTTGTCTCCATAGAGATATTATTGCAGAATGATGCAGAATAGCATTAAACGTGTTCTTTTAGCTTTTTTTTTTTTTTTTTCAAATATACCCCATTTATTTATGTTTTGGATCCAGAAGTCCACTGCCACAAACATGCTTTTCTAACGGTGTTCAGATCACTTTCATCACGTAATTTTTAACTCTGCCAGGTCATCAGTTCATGGATACTGTCAGTTTACTGTGATTAATAACTTCAACGCTGGGAATGCATAAACCAGATGCTCCGGGTATTTATCCTTTAAGGGTCAAAGTGTATGATGTCATTGTGGAGTAAGTCAAAGCGTGACATACAAAAAGTTGTTATCATAGTACTTTGACACCATCTGCAATAGCTCTGCATTCCTTAAACTGGCATTATGTAGCTCGACTCAGGTACTTTGGTCTTCTACATTCAACTGTAAAGCTGCACTATGTAACTTTTCAGATAATGGGACTGCCATTGATTGTTATTGTTTTGCCTAAAATGTGAAACAGTATAGCAATAAACTCTATTTGTATTATATTGTGTCTATAGAGGTAAATATGTTTGATGCCATACTACAGGAACAAGCAATGACATCTCCATGGAAATGTTACAGGTAGCAGACCTCCTGAAAAGTTACATATTGCACCTTTGGGTTTAACAGATCCATGTTTTACTGATACTGCTGCATGAATACAAATTAAATTTAATGACTGTATAT
Source organism: Periophthalmus magnuspinnatus (assembly GCF_009829125.3). Classification (NCBI taxonomy): domain Eukaryota; kingdom Metazoa; phylum Chordata; class Actinopteri; order Gobiiformes; family Gobiidae; genus Periophthalmus; species Periophthalmus magnuspinnatus. The sequence continues at coordinate 29,396,917 of NC_047133.1, read as the reverse complement.
TTTTGTAAGAAACTGAAAAAAATAAAGAAAATCAAAATCCAGGCTTCAAATTATTATAAATGTGTTTTTGGTGCATTCGTATTAAACATTTACTGTTTGCAATCTTGAGCTGCCAATCTAGAGCAGATTCCAAAGAATGACCTATTCCAAAAAAGAAACAGGTAAGTTCCAGTTAAGTGAAGGAGGTTGTCATTTTAAACAACACAGATACAACTTTGTTCTCTGGATTACTGGAAAAAATTGATGCATGGGATGATCCTCACAGCTGTAAAAACATGTTCTGTTCCATCATTGTTCTCCATGTTCATCTCTCAATCTAGCTCTTGTGGTTTTGTGGGTGAGGCCTCTGCACACTTAGCACCTTGACTGATAATAAACAGGCTTTTAGGAGAATTTTTGGCAGATTTATGTTTGTTTAAGAATAGCTTGAAAAACATCTGGGGAAATCCTATGAAAGCGTTTCATCAAGGTCCATTGAAAAGCATGAGTTTCCAACTAGTTCAAAGTGTGGGTTCTGTTGCTGGTATTATTTGTGCACTTTAAAGAATGACTCCTATGGGATGCTGCACCTCAGAGGTCTAATCTCCAAAAGAACAATCCAATCCACTTTATTTATATAGCACATTTCACAAACAAATGCAGTTTCCAAAGTGCTGCACATATAAATAAAAACAACTAAGTAAATCAACATTTAGACTATAATAAATATGTATATAAAAGCAATAAAACAATTACCAATAAAACAATAAAATCAAATAAAACAAGCAAATAAAATCCAAAGGAACAAATCCATAAAAGACAGAGGACCATACAACTCACACAGAGTTAAAAGCCAGAAAGTAAAAGTGGGTCTTAAGATGAGACTTAAACACTCCACAGTGGGAGCTGTTTTGATGTGAGGAGGCAGAGCATTCCAGAGCTTTGGACCAGCCAGAGAAAAGGCTCTGTCTCCTCTGGTTTTAAGTCTCATCTTAGGCACCACGAGCTGGAGCTGGCCCTCGGACCTCAGTGCGCGCGCTGGAGTATAAATTTGGATGAGGTCCGAGATGTAATCTGGGGCCAGTCCTTTCAAATCTTTAAAAACAAACAATAACATCTTAAAATCAATTCTAAAATGAACAGGGAGCCAGTGCAAAGATGCAAGAATTGGAGCGATGTGTTCATGTTTTTTATTTCCCGTTTAAAGTCGGGCAGCAGCGTTTTGGACTAACTGCAAGCGATAAAGTGCATTTTGGTTAATTCCTACATAAAGTGCATTGCAGTAGTCCAAACGAGAGGAAATAAAAGCATGCATCACGCGCTCAAAATCCAAAAAAGATAAAATAGACTTAATTTTAGCTAAAAGACGAAGATGATAAAAACTGAATTTCACAACGGCGTTGACATGTTTATCAAGTTTAAAATCAGAGTCTATAATAACGCCAAGGTTGGTGGCTGTGGGCTTAGTGCACTGACTCAGGGGTCCCAGGTCTAAAGAGGAGCTCGCACCGACACTGGGCCCAAACACTATCACCTCAGTTTTATTTTCATTGAGATTTAAAAAATTTTGAGCCAACCAAACCTTGACGTCATTAAGGCACTCTAGTAGAGGTGTCAGGGGGCTGCTGCTGTTCCTTTTTATTAGCATGTAAATTTGGGTGTCATCTGTGTACCGGTGGTAAGACATGCCATGTTTTTTAAGCAGCTGCCCCAGAGGTAACTGGCCCAAGAATTGAACCCTGGGGAACTCCACAGTGCAGCGGGGCAAAAGAAGAGGTGGAGTCCCCCAGCCTGACACTGAAGGAACACCCAGACAAGTAGGATTTAAACCAGTCTAGGGCCATCCCCCTGACACCCACACAATTTTCCAATCGATCTAAAAGAGTTGCATGGTCAACTGTGTCAAAAGCAGCAGTCAAGTCTAAAAGCACTAAAATGGCTGAATCACCAGAATCATTCATTAAAAACCTTTAAAAGTGCAGACTCTGTGCTATGAAAAGATTTCTATCCTGACTGCAAGCTGTCTAAAATGCTGTTTATATCCAGAAATGTTTGTAGCTGAGACAAGACCGTTTTCTCTAAGATTTTTGACATAAGAGGAAGCTTAGATATAGGCCTATAATTCGAGAGAACCGAACTATCAAGATTTGCCTTTTTAATAAGAGGCTCAACTACAGCCTGTTTGCAAAACACAGGAACCGTTCCTGAGACCAGACTACTATTCACAATCATAGTTACATCAGGACCGATTGATTGCCAGACCTCTTTAAAGAGCCATGAGGGGACACTGTCAGAGGGACAAGATGAAGGTTTTAAATTCTTCACTATAGTAGTGAGAAATGAAAGACACAGGTGTAAATTGGTCAAAAACAGCTATGCACTTATGTACTATTGCTGGAATAAAGGATGTGACAGTGATACTGGCCCTAATGGTGGCAACGTTATCACAGAAGAACTTTAAGAAATTGTTACAAACAGCTGCTGTAGCCAGCAGAGTGGAGGATTTGGTGGGATTTAAAATAGACCCAATTGTTTTAAAAATAACTCTTGGTTTGTCACAATGATTTGAAATAAGATTTGAAAAATATTTAGTTTTTTTCCCCTTCAGTAATTTTTTGTTAATGACGCCACCTATCTTTTAAAATTTGATGTGACACCTCCAGTCCATCTTTCTTCCACCTGCGCTCTGCTCTTCTGCACTCACGCCTAGCCTCTCTAGTTATTTCATTAAGCCAGGGCTCTTGTTTAGCTTGAGGGTGCACAATTTTGAGTGGCGCAATAGTGTTCATAACGCTATTGCAAGTTGATAAAAAGGTAGATACAAGTTGCTCTGTGCCCTGTGCAACAGTCAGTGGATTGCAAGTGAAAGAATCACAAAAACTTGCCGCAGATGTCGGCTTTAGCTGGCGCCGATAGAGCACAGAAGGACTGTGTTTGCATGGGTCATTCAACATAAAATCAAATAAAACAGGGCAGTGATCAGAAAACACAGCATCACCAATCTGAACATTATTAATATCCAGACCGTGCGACAAAACCAAATCCAAAGTATGACCATGTTCATGAGTGGCTGCCAGTAACATGTGTTGAAATTAAAAGCATTAATCAAATCTAAAAACTCCGTGGCCAAAGGTTTGGAGGGACAACAAACATGTATATTCCAGTCACCTAAAATTAAAAGACGGTCATACTGTGTCACAACAGTAGATAAAAATTCAGAGAACTCTTTCAGAGTCTTTGTTGTGCTTAGGTGGCCGATCGATAAGAGCGCACAATACCGGATCAGATTGCCCCAGTTCAAAGCAGCACAATTCGAATGATGCGTAAGACAGTGGCACGGTGCCTTTAAACTTTAAACTGTCTTTAAAAATCGCAGCTATGCCACCACCACGACCCGTCTTTCTTGGCACATTAACAAAGCTGCAGTTCGGTGTTCAGTTCGGTTGTTCATCACTGACCGTGCATTCACAAGCGCACAGTTAATAGGAATCTGGATGTTGTTCACCGTCGGATCTGCCCTGGTTAGCTGTCGGAGTTTAGCACAGTTCACAGCGACTAATGCCTCGGGTTGAGCGCGGCGACAATAGCGCAGACCTGCCGGCTCCTCGGCGTGCGTCACAGGGACCAACCAGGTGCCAACGGGGACCAAAGCGCGCCGCAAGACAAGGCGCTGAAAGTGGTTCCGATATTCACCTGGAACATCAGCAGGGGAAGATCCAGAAGAATGAGCCAGCCAAAATTTAAACTTGACGAGCAAGCCACCGTGGATCCCGCGGTGTCTCCTTTTTCGGGAAGGTAAGTTGCCGGTGCGCACCAGGAACGCTGGGAGAGTAGCCAGATGAGAAGGGCTAATGCCAGGGCCATTGTAGCAGAATTCCTACAACTCCACTTCCTGTTTGCTTTTTGGAGTTTTCTGAAGATTTGACCCACATAGAGACAAGAGTGAACTGTTAAGACACACTTATTTACTTGTTTCCAATTCTTATTTGTTGACTTGTTAAATAAAATATATTACTTTTCTAACTCTTCTGTGATCCATTTTACAATATGAATTCACAAAAAGGCATTACCAGACAACACAGGAATACCCAAATTACTAATAAAAGACTAACGGATTTGTCTGTTCATTGTATATATACACGTGTTAATATTCAAATCGTTTCTGTGTCATGTAATACGTGCCATTATAACAGATGTAAACCTACCATGCAAAGTAAACCATCTTAATGGAAACAAGTAGTTACAGCAAATCCCCCACCAGAAAAGTTACATACTGCACCTTTAGTGACCTTACAGAGCCAAGATGCCAAGGCTCTGCAGAGCACTTAGGACTCCTGCAGTGGGTTGGACGGTTTTTAAAAAGAGGCATGAGCAAACAGGGGAAGCTGTATTTTTGTTGTGCACCTCTGGGAGTGAGCCTGTTTACACTGGATGTTAAAACTCCTAAACAGAAACGGATTGAGAAAACAGAGGCTAAACTTGGTCCTAATGCTACTGAACCCAGTCTCATTGTCAGTGCAGGTGTCCCATTTAGATGTCCTCAGAGGATTGGGGCGGAAATTAAATCTACACAAATGCTGAAATTACATGAGAAAGTAGTGACATTTCACAATCTTTTCAGGATACAATAAACCGTAAAGTTCAAAGAAAAATAAACATGCTTTTATTTCATTCGCTACCAAATATCCAAGATTCCAAAAGAGGCTTGGGTACTTTATAACAACTACACCTTAGTCTAAACTTTATTGAAAGATTTAAATTACTTTTGCAAGAATGATTCAGTCTTAACAGCTAATTAAGGGGTTTTAAGGATAAAAGTTAGGGAATTAGTAAGCCATTCTTGAAGTATTTGCCAATTATGAAGTAAGTCTGTAGTTATATATATCGTCATTTGTGCTCAACCTCATGTTATCTATCCCAGTTAATGTCAGTGTAAAAATAAACACTTTTTTAGGCAATGTAAACTTCCTGTCCCTGCTGAGGAGTCCTGGATGATATTGAGCTCATAGGTCCACTGGATCTGCAATTTTACAATTAGCAATGCGAAAAACAGCATTCAAAACAGCATTATAATGTCGTAATGTCAGTGTTGGGTGGACCAAAGAGGTAGAACTCGGGGCAGATTTACAATATTTATTTACAGATGGTGAATAATAATACAACAGTTCAATAACCCAACACGGTGCACGGAGCAGGGTGCGAGCCAGAGCCCTGGGGCGCGTCGAGAGGAGCGGGGGCCGGAAACCGCCAAAAACGGGACGGAGACGGGACCGGGAGTAGAGCCAGAGGAAGCCGAGCCAGAACGGACAGGGAAGCGGGAGCCAGGACAGGAGACGTGAAGCAGCCAGAGCCCAGGACGAGACAAGGAGGTGAAGGTAAGGAGAACACTGTACCGGAGCAGGAGTGCGGAGTCAGGAGCAGAACCAGAGACCCGGAGCTGGGAAGGTCAGAAGAACCGGAACCTGGGAGGCAGCAAACTTCAATTAGCATAAAAAAGGTAAGCAACAAGAGTACAAAAACGGAGCTAGAATAGTCACGTTTGACATGTGGACGATCTGGCACTGAGTGTCTTCTCTCAGCTCCTCTTATCCGTGGCAGGTGGTGATGATTGCCCTGATGGGAAGCAGGTGCGCGCGGGAGGAGCCGGGAGCTCCGCCCAGCTCCAGGTTCAGGCCGGTGGTGGAGGGAGAGAGAGCACACAGGGAGGCAACACAGGAGCAGATATACGTGCCTCATGACATATAAAATCTATGCTGAACATTCTTTTATAATATGAACATGTATAAAAATACCCCAGTCTTGGTAAATAGAACTATTAGTCTTTATTGTCAAATGCACTCATCGTTAAGCGCCGTTTATTGTCCAAATGTGTTCTTACTGGAAGCTATACAGGCTGTTTGGTATTTTTATAGCCAGAGGTATTTTTTTTATTGTCCCCATGAAGTTGTGCATGGCCCCTGCATTTAATTGTTTGATTCATATATATATATATATATATATATATATATATATATATATATATTTATATATTTATTTATTTATTTTTTGTGACAGTGCTACAGTTAGAGACAGTAAACTTGTTCATGCAATACGTTTAACATATTCACTGTCAATGACTGAAATGTATTTGTTTTTTAAAAATATATACAGAAAATCATGTACAACATATAGATTATCGCAGGGGCCAGGTTGTGGGCCATGTTTCATCTATTGTATCGTGAGAGATCCTGTGATTGCCCCTCTGTGTTCTGGTAACCATGACTCACTCTGTGTCCATTTCACTACTGTGGGTCTGACGGCTAAAGTGGCACTCCATTAGTGCCCACCTCATCCTCTCACACACAATGGTTTCATAATTAAAGCTTTAAATCAAGGCTACAGCTGTGCTAACTGCATCTGCATTTCTGTTATGGGGCTATGGTTTAATAAGACTAGAAGTGTTTGGCAAGATTTGTGCACTAAAGACACAACTCCACATTGAACAGTTTGAATTGGAGAAGTATAATATTGCCAAAGAACTGTGGTGTGGTCTAAAACTTAACCCCAATTGGAGAGGTTGCTTAAGACATTCATCAGCTGTGTTGCTTGTTATTTTTGACAGAATGTTAGTTGCATTGGCCAAAAGCTAAAAACAAAAGAATATATAACCTTTGAAATGAGAGTACATTAAATCTGACATGAAAATGTATACACAGATTTGTTTTCAAGTTCAATCTGTTTTCTATAGTCCATTTCAATTCAACAGCAATGGTCATCATCACATTTCAGTGTATTTTCTAATCTCAAAAGTGACTCATAACATTACACAATGTTTCTCTCCAATTTGCCAATAGGATGTTGCTCTCAGCCAAACGAGCCTGTATTGATCTGTGTAGATAGCTGCACACTGGAAGTGCATTAAGAAGCACTTGAGTTGTTGCTGTAAGCAGAAAAAACACATGAAGTATTTGAATAGGCAGATACAGTGAAGTGAAGAAATTGTACAACTGAAATATTAATGGTGGTATACTGATCTGTATAGTCTGTAGGTCTATCACATGTTATATTTCTATATATAGAAATACCATGTTAGCTGTTCACTATAGTTAGAACCACACCCATGGACTTCCTTTGAAATGAAATGAATGAAAACAGATACAACAGGCTTCATTTCGGAGGTTCAGAAGTTCCATTTTTGGTTTGATTGCATTGCATGATTGTGTCTGCAGGACTCTGGAAACTTCCCTGTTCATGGAAATGTGTGCTATAAATAAAAGGGATTGGATTGCTTGGTTCAGCTTGGCAATTTGGGTAAAAACACTGAGCATTTCATCTATATGTCTAGACTCAAACTAGCTTATATCAAAGCAGTCATAGGTTCAATTCCGACATCTCTCTTCTTGAATTCCAGGCAATTTTTATCTTTTATAAATGTCAGGATTGACCAAAATTCTAGTCATCTTTGAACAACAGATGAATTTTTATGTAGTAACATTATTGGAACCAGATTTGTATATTCAATTTGTCATTGTTATATTTTTACGCCAAATTCCACAGCATGTTTTACAAGGGTACCATTTTTCATCATCACATTGTTGTTGACATTGTGTTTGTAATTTACTCAAGTTGGACTGAACTTTATTTAGAAGTAAGTGATATGTTTGTGTGCTTAGTTCAGTGAGAAAGCTGAGTCATGTAAGGACTCCCTTAATTCTTGGCATTTCATCTGGAGGCGGGGCTTCCAGGTCAATCAAAGGAAGCTAACTAACTGCTGCCTGCTGTATTTTCCAAGGAAGTAGTTCAATTCATAATTAGCAAATGTATTCACTGCAAATATTAAGGTTCAGCATTGTTGTGGAAAAATTACATGTCTAGATGAAAAGTACTCCATTTGCGAAGCTCGGTGAGTTTTGAAATACAGAAAAAAAGGTTTATTGTTTGTTACAGCAGATACAGACAGGACAGGGCCCAGGCCTGCCCTGGCCACAGACTGGTAGCCTCCCGGTCTCTCCCCCAGTTCCTCTCTCAGTCTAAGTCACAGTCTAAACACCCTCCCGAGCATCTGAGCTCACATTTAACTAATACCTTTAGTTATTTATAATCATTTTATTTTGTAAAAAAAAAATTACAGCGCAGTTTTGCCACGACCCGATCAGCAGACCTAATCAAATAATAATAATAATAATTATAATAATAATACATTTTATTTATAGGGCGCCTTTCTGGGCACTCAAGGTCACCTTACAATACAATACAATATAATTTACAATTTACAGACAGTTAAAATCTACATTTATGAACATACAGTTAAAAGCATTCAGATAGAAACAAACATTGAAAAGGACAGTGCAGTTGTGGATTATAAAGAATATGCCAGTCTGAACAAGTGAGTTTTGAGTTTGGATTTGAAGTGTGAGAGTGTGTCAGTATTGCGGAGGTCAGGGGGGAGAGAGTTCCAGAGCTGGGGAGCAGAGCAGCTGAAGGCCCTGCTCCCCATTGTGACAAGCCGGGCTGAGGGAACAGAGAGATGGAGAGAGGAAGAGGAGCGAAGAGAGCGAGCGGGTGTGGCAATATGGAGGAGGTCTGAGAGGTATGGAGGTGCAAGGTTATGGATGGCTTTGAATGTGTGGAGCAGGATTTTATATTGGATGCGGTGTGAGATGGGGAGCCAATGAAGTTGCTGTAGGATGGGTGTGATGTGGTTGATGGAAGGGGTGCGTGTGATGATGCGAGCTGCTGAATTCTGAACCAGCTGAAGTTTATGGAGTGTTTTTTTGTGGGAGACCAAAGAGAAGAGAATTGGTGTAGTCCGGGCGGGAAGTGACTAGGCTATGTACAAGTATGGCTGTGAACTGTGGTGTGAGGGAGGGCCGGAGACAATTAATGTTGCATAGGTGAAAATAGGTGGAGCGGGTGATGTTATTAATGTGAGAAGTGAAGGAAAGTGTGCTATCAAGGATGACACCCAGACTCTTAACCTGAGGGGAAGGAGAGATGGAGGAGCCGTCAATGGGTATAGAGAAATCAAAAACCCCAAAACTAACAGTTCCTAAACTTAAATCTGATCCTAACCTTAACATTAACCTGAAAAAATACTTACAAAATCAACCTTTGTAAGCCTAACCACTAACACGGAAAGTAAAAGAAAAGATGGATGTGTTTTTGTAATAATTTGAAAAAGTCTTTTGCCCCCAGACGAAATGTTTTTTTTTGGAGGGAGGAATCATGTAAACACCCCGTTCTTTACATTCCCAGTGTTGGCATTAGCCAAAATCAAAACAATTTACTTCACACATAAGATAATAGCACACAAGGAAGGGAGGTTGCAATCAACAGCTTCCTTTAAGAACTCAATAAATCATTTCATCTAGGAATGATTTTCAAGATAAGTAAAAAAAAAAAAAAAAAAAAAAAACTAACACAAAATAACTGGGTAAATAAGAGTTGAAGTGTTGAGTTCATGTCCTTGTATGAACTTTCAGAAGAGGAAGGGACAGTACAGAGGCCAAATTGTGGGGATTGCTGGGAAAAAAATCAAGTAAGTAATAGCCCTGTAATGGGCCATTTGAATGTTGCACCAATAGACACTGTGGATTCTAAACATACCTTATGAGCAAGGCACTCAAATCTGTTGAAAAACATAGGCTCCTATGCATTTTATGGTGTTCATAGCCTAGGCATTTTTGGACAGCATTAGATGGGAATGTAGCAGAAAGGCTAACATGTTAACACAGGCTAGCAATTTAAGAATGCTCTTGATGAAGGCTGTGTTCTGTTGCAAATACATAGTAGCATGCATGCTGCATTTATTATATTTCCCCAAAAAGAGTCTTCATAACAAACTATCAATTTTATCCATGCATCCATGTAATGCTTTATGTAGGTCTACTTTTATTGGTGCAACTAAGCAGACCTACTTGCCACTGAACGCCTATGCCTTGATTACCACATCAAGAGATTCACATTAACAGTGACTAGATAAAGTTGTGAAATGGCACAACAGAAAACAGCCCCTGCCACTGTTCTCATTTTTCCCGACTATATAAAATTCTGCTTGGAAGAAAACTGGTATCTGGCCTGTGTGAGGTTTGTGTGAGTCCAGTGGAGCAGAGGATCCTCTACAGCTGTGAGCAGAACGTACGCCTGACCACAAAGGAGAAAAGACCAAGAACATTTCCACAGTCACCTAGAAACTATGAGCAAGAGAGAGAATCAAATGCAGACTGGCCTCTGTTTGACCTGTAGCTGCATCACATGTGGACAATATGTCTGGGCTGCAGTGTGTCTGAATAATCACAACTTCTTTACACACATGGAGACTTGAAACAAAATTATCACTCCAATTCATATCGCAAGCACCATCAGAACTCATCCTGGAATACTTCGTCTTCGTCTTCACCTCTTGCAAAATGAATGACCTTTTTATGTCTGCAATTTCAACAGATTGTTGAACTTTCTCAAAATGATCTTGCAGGCTGTATACTACTATCACTGCATGTACAGTACAGTGAAGCCAGCTTCATCACAGTGTTATATTTGTCAAAAAAGTATGACATTCAGTTTAAGATAAGATAAGATATCTTAAACTGAATGTCATACTTTTTTTGGCATGACATTCAGTTTCCCTGTTTGCAGATGATGTGCAGATATACCTACCCTTAAACACACTTAAACTACGTCATCTGGTATTTTGTTAAAATTGTTTACAAGAAGTCAAAGAGTCTCTAAACTTTCTTAATTTAAATGAGAGCACAATTGACAGTGGTATTTGGTATGTGTGATATCTCTGGTTTAAATAGTGCACTTGGCCCATTTATGTCCAATTATGTGTGCATTAATGGACTGGCACCACCCTATTTATCAAAAATGCACACCCCAGTCTGAGCCCTTAGGTCTTCTGACCAGTGTCTGCTAGACTGCCTATGGTCCAGTAAGAGTAGAGAAGACAGAACATTCTCCAGAATAAGCTTTCTCTCCCTCTGAGCACTGAATGGGCCATGTTTGCAGAACTTCAAATCTTTATTAAAATACACTTTTTTGCATTGGCTTTTAACACAACACCAGCTGACCATTTGCATTACAATCAGATTTTTAAAAAATTGTACCACAGTTGTATGAATTTCCTAATTGTTGCATTGTTTTACATGGGCATTTATTATGAAGTAGACTGGAATGGACAACACTAATCACAATGTCTTGAGGCTTCATGTCTCCAGGTGCTTGGTCCTGTACTGATGGTCAATAAACTTCTCACATTAAAACTCCAGCTTCATGCTTCTTCTCTTCAACGCTCAAGCTACTACAATTTATTCTACAACAGTATTTGGTCTGTTCAGAGAAACAACTATTTTGTTATTGTTGTTAGATGTTGAATGAAAGAAAACCTCTAAACCTGAAAGTGCATACAATCATTTATTCTCATTGTGACCTCATTGAAGAAGGTCACTAGGTCTTACAGTTGCTACTGATGTAATGGCATTTTGGCTGAATATTTCCTAATGTTTCTCACACTGCCTTTTGTTGAATCTTATCTTGTCATCTTGGAGCATGTTTTTCACATCAAAACGAGAGTGTTGAGTGGAATTTTTCTTTGTTATTATTTTGAGCACTGGGTTTGGAACTGGACTGTTCCAGCTCCAATCCAAGTTATCGCTGTACAAACAAACTGAAAACAGGCCTAGGGTCCTGTGGCAGCTCATTGTGGCAATTGTTGGTTGTAAGTAACATACTGTTTAGCTGATAAGAACTCCCAATGTGTTAATCAGAATGTTTGTATTAGACACGTTTGTCACAAACTGCACAATAGCATGGGCACACATGCTGATCTACTTTAGATCAGCAGCATGGACTCTACTTTATATGTTTTATCTATATCGTCTCATTGGTTCATCAGTTTTTGTTATTTGGCTTATGTTTTCATGAACTAAATGGAAATCATTTTGCATTAAAAAGGACCTGAATTATATATGATAATTTGGTGACTCTATTATTGTATTTCATCAAAAGTATTTTTTTCATGGGCCATATTTTTAAGCTTGTAAATTATAAGATTGTGTTTCTGTACTGCTCTACCAGGTTATGGTGTTTACACTCCCAGGCTTAAGTGAACTGACTCTAATCTACCCTGAATAAATGGGACATTGAATGGTAGTCAGGCCTGCAACTTTCCAGACTGTGCCTGCCTAAAGTTAATAGAAAAAAAATACATTTTCATCTTTAAAGGTCCTATATTATGCAAAACTGATTCTTGTGAGCATTAAGCCATGCTATAATGTGCTTACCTCCTCAAAAAATAAACACATTTTGTTTCATTCACACATGTTTGAGTTTACACTTTTATATTAGTCTGTCTACATATCCAAAGCTCAAAATGCTCTGTTCCACCTTGTGATGTCATGAAGCAGTAGTTTTTAAGTTAAAAGTTCTTTTTACCTTTAGTTCAGTAGAGAGTGGCAAATCCTGGGCTGAAATCAACCAAATTAATCTAGTGAAGGTGTATGGAGTTTAAAAACACAGTGAAGCACTTCCTGTATTACCACGTGACATCACAATGTGGAGCAGAGTGCTTTCAGTATGAAAGAGGAACTTATTTTCATCTTTCATTCAGTTGGTGTGTTTAAATTCCATGGTGCAGTTAGTAGAGTCTTTGACATACCACTGAGGGATTCCTCTGCACTGCGCTCTTCAAGTCCACTCATGTTTGTGATTTCACTCTCAAAGTAGCACATTTGTTCACTGTGGTATTTTTACCCCAAGGATAGAGATTTTGAAAACTATTATGTTATTCTTGTAAATTAAGATTTAAAATTAAACTCCCATGCTCTCTGATTCAGAAAAAAACGTCTATTTTCCTATAAATTTCAATGACATGACAGAATTAACTGGAAAATAAGTGCCTACTCGAAAAGCCAAATGATCTCACTGACACCATGAGTGCTTCAAAAGTAGATGAGCCATAATAGCCACTCGTAAAGACCATCATATTTGAAAGCTTTTACCGATTAGCAACCATAAAAGTACCAAGCCATTTTATTTCACGCTGGAAAAGGAAAGGTTTGGCTGAAGTCCACACTGAGTTGGAGCTGAAATAAATCCAGTTTATGCAGATTTTAGCCAAATGGAGCAGCATATGGCATAGAAATTAAAACCATCTATTCCAAATTTAATAAAAAAGATCAAAGTTTATAGTGAGTAGAAGAACAGAAATGTGATGATGACTGAAAATATTAGCAACAGAATAAAGCCTTTTCTCCTTGCGCCAATAGGTAATGTTGAGGAGGGTAGCTGGAAGTTTGAAATGTTAACGTAAAAAAAAAAAAAAAAAAAAAAAAAAAAAACAAACAGATTTTTTTCAGATTTTTGTATTTTATTTTGTGTGTTGGTTACAATTTACCTTATTCCAGAAGTTGCCATGGGTGTTGCATACAGACTATAAAACCATTTAAAAGCTACCCAAGAGAAAAGGGTACATTGTGGATTATATGGACATTAACACTGTGCATATAGTCCACAAATCAGATGACTTTATTTAAAGGTGATGTACCTGCTTGTTACTGTCTTAAAAATGTAAAAAACAGAACTAGCTTATTTTAAATGTTTTGCAGTGGTCCAAAGTTAGTTCTAGTCACTGCGATGAGTTCATAAGTGCTTTTCACAAACTTTTATAGACTTACAGGGTTTTTCTGACATTGTAATGCTGTCAAGGTCCCAGTCTGCGTTGTGTTTTGTGCTGTTTTCCCCCTCCCTTCTGTGTCAGAGCCTGGAGCTGGGCGGAGACTCGGGCTCTTCCCATGCACACCTGCAACTAATTGCCAATCAAGCTGCACCTGGGGAGGGGCCAGGACCTGACACTCAGTGCCAGATTGTCTGCATATCCACAGTGGTACAGCTCTGCTTGGCTTAGTCTCTTGCTTTTGCATTTTGCCAGTCATTTCTAAGTTGGATGTTTTTGCTCCTCGTCAGATCCCGCTCCCTGGACCTGCTCAGCATCTCTGTCTCTGACCCAGCTCCCCACGACTGGTACGAACCTCACACCTTCCGACCCAGCTCCCCTCTACCGGCACTGCTCACCTTATCTCTGACCCTGCTACCCACGATCTACTCCTGGACTACTGCAAACAACCCCGCTCTCAACTCCCTGATCAATCTACTTTCATTCGCACATTTAAAAACTGCAAAATAAACACTGTTAAACTATTCCCTGATTTCTGTCTGTCTTCCCCCTGTCAGTTGTTGGAACAAATAGCATTCTAATGTGCACTTCCTGATTATCTGACAATAAAAGGATTTCTAATTAGATGCACACAGCAGACATATTTAGACCTCACGAGCTGGTTATGCAATATATCTGTTCTGGGGCAAATTTTGCTCAAATGCATTGGAAGAAATCGGACACAGTGGCAAGACTTTTTGAGAGTTCTTCATTGATATGAATGGCATTCCCACTTAACTGGAGTTTTTTTTTCAATTTTTTGTTTGTTAACACTGAGCTTGGCCCCACAAATCAACAGGTTCAATTTGAATTTATGGGCAATTTGGGACAAGAGAGCTTTAAGGTTTCAACACAATCCGAGGAAAACTATTAGTAATAACCAATGACAAGTCAAACAAAGCCACCTCCTCTGATACAGTGTTGAGGTACAAATGAACATGGTGGCCTGGTGGTGTTTCATTGGCTTTTTTGCAATAAAGTGCAAGCCTACTGCTCAGCCAGAAGGAAAGCAACTATATTTTTTATCATAAAAAGTTGTCTAAAATACACTGCCTGGCCAAAAAAAAAAAAAAAGAAGAAAAGTCGCCACATGGATTTAACTAAGCACATGATCTAGGGTTGCTGCAGTTGGTCAGGTCTAGGTTCACCAACAGTCTGTGCTCAAAGAATGAGGTCAGCTGACACCTGAATATACTGAATGGCCAGGTTATTCCTTAATAGATTTTTTCTTCCCTGATGGCACGGGCATATTCCAAGATGACAATGCCAGGATTCGTCGGGCTCAAATTGTGAAAGAGTAGTTCAGGGAGCATGAGCCATCCTTTTCACACATTGATTGGCCACCACAGAGTCCAGACCTCAACTCCTTTGAGAATCTTTAGGATGTGCTGGAGAAGGCTTTAAACACTCAAGGCTCATAAATTTCTTGGTGAAAAATTAATGCAACACTGGATTGAAATAAATCTTGTGACATTGAAGAAGCTTATCGAAATGATACTACAGCGAATGCATGCGGTAATCAAAGCTAAAGGTGGTCCAACAAAATATTACAGTGTGTGACCTTTTTTTTTTGTGACCTTTTTTTTTGGCCAGGCAGTGGCAAGGCACGTTTATTTGTATAGCACTGCTCCCTGCTCCTGTACTGCCCGCACCGTCGTCTCCTTCCCACTCCACGTTGCGCCCCGGGACCCTGGCCTGCACCTTGCCCACCGCTCATCACCAGATCTACCTTCATTATTGTTCAATTTATCCCCGAGTCCTGCTTCTCTTGGTCCAATCCACCTGCATTATGACAGAACGATCTGGCCAAAAGATGGACCAAGCAGACTCGGGGTCGGATCCCTCGTTCTCTCACCACGGAATAATCATCGGACAACACGACCAAACCATTCAGACTCTGTTGGACTGACAGCGCCTTAAAAGCTGTATTTTTAAAGGGAATTAACGACCGACTAAAGGATGAACTAGTTTCCCGTGGCGAGCCTCCCGACTTGAGAACTCTGATTGCCCTAACAAACAGGATTGATAACCATTTGCAAACACGCCGGAAAGAGAGACGCCACTCGCCAGCCCGGACTGAGAGACGCCATTCACCCACCAGGCCCGAGGGACGCCATCCACCTATCCAGACCGAGGGGCACTCCTCTTCACCACCCACCGGGGAACCCATGCAGCTGGGTCGAGCTCACCTCTCGGCCGAGGAGCGTCTGCATCGCCGCCTGGTGGGGAGTGCCTTTATTGCAGCAAGAAATGGCACTACCTCGTCTCTTGTCCGGTTCGGCCAAAAGACCGGGCCCACCAGTAGCCCTGGGAGTAGTGGTGGGTCAGCAGGCCATCCCAGAGAAAGACAATAAACTGTTACTCCGGGCCATGCTGTGCTTTCGCTCAGAGACTTTACCTGTTTTAGCCCTCGTCGATTCCGGAGCCGAGGAGGACTTTATTGATCAACGGGTGGCCGAGCAGTGGGGAATGGCTCTGGAGCCTTTGGAGCGTCCCCCCACTGCACTAGCTCTTAACGGACAAGTTTTAGCTCAAGTCACGCACGTCACGGAACCAGTCACCTTGATTTTATCTGGCAACCACCATGAGTCCTGCAGCTTCCATGTGATCTCCTCCCCTTCCTCCCCATTGGTCCTGGATTATCCATGGCTAAAGACTCATAACCCTACTATCGACTGGGTCCGGAGAAGGATGTCGGGGTGGAGCTCCTCTTGCCACATCCGTTGCCTCCAATCTGCTCTGTCGCCTCCTGGGGGGGGCTACCTCCACTTTCGACCAGTCTCCCGAGGCGCCGGATCTCTCCTCGATTCCAGAGGACTACCATGACCTGAGGGAGGTTTTATGTAAGAGTCGGGCACTCTCACTCCCTCCTCACTGCCCTTATGACTGTGCCATCGACCTTTTGCCTGGAGCCCCCTTACCTGCCAGCCGTTTATACAATCTCTCCAAACTTGAACAAGAGATGATGGAGCAGTACATCCGGGATTCGTTGGCCGCTGGCATCATCCGCCCGTCCTCCTCTCCTGTCGGTGCGGGGTTTTCCTTTGTGGCCAAAAAGGACAAGCCCCTGTATCAATTATTGAGCAAAATAAATACCCCCTTCCACTCCTCGACTCTGCATTCACACCACTTCATGGAGCCACCATCTTCACCAAATTGGATTTATGGAATGCCTATCACCTGGTGCGCATTAGGGAGGGGGATGAGTGGAAGACCGCTTTCAAAACCCCTCTAGGCCATTTTTAATATCTGGTAATGCCTTTTGGTCTGACTAACGCTCCCGCAGTTTTCCAGGCGTTAATTAATGACATCCTTCAGGACTTCCTGAACCATTTTGTATTTGTTTACCTAGATGACATTCTTATTTTCTCTGCAGGACCACCAGCACCATGTCCGCCTCCTCGAGAATGAACTGTATGTAAAAGCAGAAAAGTGTGAGTACCATGCGGAGGAGGTTGGGTTTTTGGGGTTTACTGTAGGGCGGGGCCAGGTGAGAGCAGATCCGGAAAAGATTAAGGCGGTTACCAATTGGCCCACTCCTCGTAACCATAAACAGCTCCAACAGTTCATTGGGTTCGCCAACTTTTATAGGAGGTTCATCTGGGATTTTAGCCGAGTTATTTCACCCCTCACTAAACTCACTTCTCCTTCTCTGCAGTTTATCTGGTCCCCTGAAGCCCAATCAGCCTTTGATCGTCTGAAGAGCCTGTTCACCTCCGCCTCCATCCTGCACCAGCCCATCCGCACCAGTGACCTGACACTTTCTCCATGTTTCTGAGGGCCAAAGATGATGACTTCAGTCTTGTCTGAGTTTAGCAGAAGAAAGTTGTTTTGCATCCAAACACTGATCTATTGGATGCAGTAGCAGAGTGAATCCACTGGTTCATATTCACCTGCTGCCAGTGAGACATAGATCTGAGAGTGTCATCTGCATAGTTGTGGTAAGACACATTATTGCTGAGTATTAACCCTTTAAGGACTGAGCACACTATGGGCCAGTATAGGTTACCTAGACTTTTATATTTTTGTTAGCCATAAAATCATATTAAAGGAAGTATCAGAATTTACTGCATTTTTTTCACACATATACTTCTATTTTACACATCCATCCGTATGTTTTCTTTTACGCATCGAATAAATGACAGGGAAAATCCCCACAGCACCCGCGCTCTCATTCGTAACCTTCGTGGAGCAACAGAGGCAGATTACCGTAACTGACGGAAAAATATTTAAATAGCCCCGTGCCTCCGCTTTGAGATGCCGTTTGAATTTATTTACTTTACGCTGCTGGAAAGTCCGCATCCGCGCTCTATCGGTGACGATAGCCTTCAACGCTATAGGGTTAACTGGCCTAACAGCAGCATGTAGAGATTGAACAGCAGGGGTCTCAGGATTAAACCCTGGGGCACCCCACAGGTCAGGGACATTTTATCTGATATACATTTTCATACAATTTCAACAAAGTACTCCCTGTTTTCTAAATAGGACTTGAACCAGTTTAGTGCCATACCAGAGATGCCCACCCAGTCCCCTAGTCTCTGTAAGAGGGTCCCATGATCAACAGTGTCAAAGGCAGCACTCATATCTAACAGGATCAAGACTGAGACTTTGACTGGATCACTGTTCAGGCGGATGTCATTTGTCACCTTGATAAGAGCAGTCTCAGTGCTGTGGTGGGGTCTAAAACCTGATTGGAAGACATCAAAGGAGTTGTTTCGATTTCGAAGAAGTTAATAAGCTGTTGGTAAACAACTTTTTCGAGGACTTTGCCTAAAAATGGCAGATTTGAGATCAGTCGATAATTGTTCAATATTGTGGCATCAAGACTGTTCTTCTTTAGGAGAGGCTTCATAACTGCAGTTTTCAAAGCTCTTGGGAATGTTCCCAATTGAAGTGACATATTAACTATGTGAGTGAGTGGTGATAACAAACTGTTGAGCACAGACTTTAGAAATTTAGTGGGTAACACATTGAGGCAGCATGTAGATGAACTCAGACTGGTGACAATCTCTTGGACAGTTTTGTCAGTTACAAGTGCAAAGTGAGTCAGCTCTAAGTGTCTAGGTGGGTGCTGAGGTGTTATTTGTGTTGTGGAATCTATGGCATTTTTAATGCCCTCAACCTTGTCATTAAAGAACAATGCAAACTCATTGCACTTAGATGTGGAAATTAGTTCTAATGGCAGTGGAGCTGGGGGGTTTGTTAATCTGTTTAAGGTTGTAAACATGACACGAGAGTTGTTACTGCAACTTCCAATAATGTCAGAAAAATACCTTTGCCTTGTTCTACATAAACAGTGGTTGTACTTGTGCATCTTTTCTCTGTAAATCTCATAATGAGCCTGGAGCTTTGACTTGCGCCATTCCTGCTCGGCCCTCCGGCACTCCCTTTTCTGTGCCCTGACCGAGTCATCATTCCTTCATGGCGCGTTCTGCTTATCATTTTCACCTTCATCGGGGCAATGGTATCCAGAACATTCAAAACACTCGAAGTTACAGAGTTCAACAAATCATCAACATTAGAACATGAGGCATTTTCAAAGTGTATCATTTCCATGAACAATGCACCTGTTTCATCATTTATGTGTCTCCTTCAAACAACTGCAGGACCGCTGGTTTGGGAATAACAGACATGTCAAAGAAGACACAGAAATGATCAGACAGAGCAACATCCACCACATTGACATTTGAAATATTTACTCCTTTTGTAATGAGCAGGTCCAGAGTGTGTCCTCTGTTGTGGGTGGGCTCGCTGACATGCTGAGTCAGACCAAAGATTTCAAGGACAGAACTGAGCTCTTTAGTGTTTCTGTCAAACACATTATCCACATGTACATTAAAATCACCCGTAATGACTAAACCATCAAAGTCTGTGCATATGACTGAAAGCATCTCAGTAAAATCATCAATAAAACTCAGACAGTGCTGGGGAGGTTTGTATATGACTAAGTAGAGTATGGAGGGGGATTGTTTTAGCTCCATTTTAAAGGCAGTGTATTTGCAAACATAATGAAGAGTATGTGGTCTGGCCCAGGAGCTGTGGTCAGGTTGTAAACTATATGTGAGTGTCTAATCAAGAATGTGACGGGAGGAAAAATATTTATAGTTGTGGACAGGTAGAGTCCTTGTCCCAGATTGTCAGGCATTGGCAGCTGATTGATGATTTGGAAATAAGAACTCACAATTTATGTGGGAAAGATTATGGTGAGAGAAAACTGAAATTTTCTGAGCACTCCAGCGTCAAATAGAGGACAAAGTAGGATTACTCAAACACGCATGAATCAACTGAAATACAACTCTGAGAAAGAACACATAAATGAACAAGTCCACTTTTAACAATAGTTCTTAAGGCCCAACTTTCTTCTGTACAAAGCAACCTGTCACATATAAAATGATTTTGAAGGCCTTCAGTGATTTTATTGCTGAAGTGAAATGTATTTTTTCAATCTTGGTGCTTGCTCACATTTCATCTAATATTGTATGACCATGAATCAGAGCAATATCCAAAATTGCACATCTAAAAAGTCCTTATCTTTAGTGTAGTAGCCTATTATTACTTAAGGTGAAAGGAAAACAGCTAATCAAAGGAATCAAACAAAGAAAGGTACAAGGACAGATAATATCTTTCAATTGTATCATTGTTGTGCTTGGGGAGACCCATAGAATGAGCTCATGTCACCAGGGACTGCAATCTCCGTCATGCCTTTCTCCACACAATCAGCCGAATGTATCCAGCCTCATAAATGTGAGGAATAACCCAATTCACAAATGCACATACCGCTATAAATACGCAAGATTTATGGACGCTACCCCCAGATTGTATTTGCACATTAAAATTGATGTTACATGAATGGGATGTATGGGCAGACTGCTGAAAAAGCAGAATTTTTATGGATCTTAATTAGCTGTTTTAGTGAGAGATGAGGTTGATGTGTGATGTGATTTGTCAGGAGCAGAGGCCATATCACTGTGGTAGCTTTTTTTGCCTTGAAATAAAAATGCAAATAGACATTATTTCAAAATAATGTTTCAAAAGTTACTGACCTAAATTAAATAAAGTAATCTAAATTCAACTCAATATATACAGTTGTTCAATAAAGTTGACTCTTGAATATTTATCTGTGTGCATTTAAGGTAAAAAGACATGTTACTATCGTGTATAATTTAAAGCTACACCGTGTAACTTTTGGGCAGTGGCACATCGCCTGCATATTTTCATGAAAATAGAAAGTTAAAGCCTTACTTAAGAGCATTCTTCATGGAGATAGACAAGTTTAATGCCATACTGTGGAATATTATAGTCATAGGAAGAGCATTTCCATGGAGGAAAGCAGGTGCAGGCCAGATAAATGTCACAGATGTCAAGATTGAAATACATGCAGTGGGGCTTTAAAATAAATTAAGGCATTGTGTTTGATATAGTGACATGACAATAACAGCAATAGTAGAAAACGTTCGGTCATTGGGCCAAATTGTAATATCTAAAGTCTCCAAAAATTATTCCTCATTTGAAGTTAGATTAATGTTACTGAATAAAGATGAAATGTCAGTTCTTAAACTACGTGTATACTCGGACAGTAATGAGACTGTGTTGGCTCTAAGAAGTTGCTGCATCTGTTTTCAATAGAGCCCGAACGCCAAGCCGCAGCAGAGAATGTGTTTTTTCACTGGGTTTGGCTGAATAAGGCCTTTATGTTGCGTTTGGACACACCTCTGCTCAAGTGAATAAAATGGACAGCACTTTAGACATTTGGTCTGAACACCTCCCTCTCAATATTTAGAAGCAGAGTGAAATCACTGTTTTACTGTAAATATTTTATGGAGATGTGTTGTAATGGCTATACCCTTTCAGGCTTGTATTGCATTTTAGCTCTATTTATGTGGGGAAATGGGTTACACTATAGGCAATTTTTAATTAAATTATTCAGCTTTGATACATCTAATGTGAGCTATTCCATCTTCGTTTATTTATTTATTTATTTAGCAATCTATTCAAAATATGCTCTTGCACTTTTCCTTGGTTAAGTTTCAAGTATCAAATTAATGGGCTAAAAATTTACACATTAGGCTGCAGAGCTTGAAATTCTAATTTTCAAAACAACAATTTCCATCCATTTTCCAATGTATCTCCCATCACTAAGCTTAGGTAAGCCAAACAACAAACTAGCAGGAACCCAAGAAGACGTGCGAGTTTTAAATAGGCAGCTAAAGGGAACCAAAATAAAACAAGCTAACAAAGGCAGGCAAGAAACAGGCACACACCTGAAAACAATAAACCTAACCTTAAACCCTAAACCCTAAAGCTAACCAAGATTTCACAGAGAAATTTGAATGTTCTTTCCATGTCTAAGAACTTCTGAGTGATTTCTCTCCAACAAGGTAAGGTTTAGGCAAATTTCAGCCAACTGTCATGGGACAATATTGAAATTTAATATTGCGATTATCATAATAAAAATAATTGCTATTAACAATTATATCACGATAATTATTAAAGTTGCTGACAGTAAAAAATTATATGAATAATCATCATATTAATAATTATAACTGGTTAAGTTTGCGGATGACACTACCCTCATCGGGCTCATTTTGGATGGCAATGAGTTTCCCTACAGGAGGGAGGTGGCCGGTGCAGCAGAAACAATCTGGAGCTTAACACCCAGAAGACAGGGGAGATCATTGTGGACTTCAGGAAAGTCACAGCCCCCTTACCTCCAGTCGCCTTGACTGACGGCCCTATCACCACTGTGAACACTTTCCGCTTCCTGAGCTCAGGACCTCAAGTGGGAGCCGACCATCAGCTCCCTCATCAAGAAAGCTCAGCAGAGGATGTACTTCCTGTGGCAGCTGAGGAAAGCCAAGCTGCCGGTCCAGATGATGGTGCAGTTTTACATGGTCATCATTGAGTCCTCCATCACTGTGTGGTTCGCTGGGGCCACTGCCAGGGCAGACAAAGACTGCAGCGCATTGTGCGCTCTGCTGAGAAGGTGATTGGCTGCAGCCCTCCATCTCTACAGGATCTGTTTGTCTCAAGGACTCGGGGGCGAGCAGGCCGTATAGCAGGGTGACTGGGAGCACCTTTAGAGATAGGGTGAGAAGCTCGGAGTAGAGCAGCTGAGGTGGCTCAGGCATCTGTTCAGGATGCCCCCTGGCCCGGAACATGTATTTAAGACCAGGCTTAAAACCTTCCTCTTCGGTATAGCTTATGACCAGGTCACTTAGTGAGGGAGTTAGGGAGTGAAATTAAAGCCCGGGATAAGATAGGCTGCAGTAGGAGATACCTAGCCGGGGGAAGTATGGCAACCTGAGCACTATCCTCTGCTTCCTCCTATTTTCTCATCAGCAATGCTATTCACATGTTGTCCCCTGTCCCACTCCCCCTGTGGAGTGTAACTCTTTCAGATGCCCCGATGACAGCTGGACCCCCTCCTCCTCCCCGCCTGGCCCTCCTCCACCCGCCTCCCTCTCCTCCTCACCTGGCTCTCATCCTCCTCGCCCGGCTCTCCTCCTCCTCGCCTGGTCTTCCTCCTCCTCGCCTGGCCCTCCTCCGACCCCCTCCCTCCTCCTCGCCTGGCCGATTTTTCTTGTTTTGTCTGATTTTTCCTGTTGTTTGATTTTCCTGTTCGTTTTTGCGTGTAGGCAGCATGGTGGCTGAGTGGCAACACTCATGCCTCACAGCAAGAAGGTTTGGTTCGAACCCTGGGTCGCCCAGGTCTTTCTGTGTGGAGTTTTGCATGTTTCTCCCCGTGTCTGGATGGGTTTCCTCTGGGTACTCCGGTTTCCCCCATCAACCAAAACATGAACGCCCTTCGAGACAACTGTTGTTGTGATTTTGGGCATTACAAAAATAAAATGAATTGAATTGGTTCCGGGCATGTTCCACCGAGAGGAGGCCCTGGGGAAGACCCAGGACATGCTGGAGGGACTATGTCTCTCTGCTGGCCTGGGAACACCTTGGGGTCCCACCGGAGGAGCTGGAGGATGTGTCTGGGTTGAGGGAAGTCTGGGAGTTCCTGCTTAGACTGCTGCCCCCGCAACCCAGCCCCAGATAAGTGGAAGAAAATGGATGCATAGATGGATTTTGCATTATTGTTATTGTATCAGTGACATAAAGTAGTTTCAGTATTATCGTTTATTGCAGTATATCTCAATACATGCAATATATCCTACTTCAAAATTTGACAAGTCTATTTTAATATTATGAATAGGTTTGCTAGCTCTGGGGACTTGGAATGTCACCTCGGGGGAGAAGGAGCCTGAACTTGTGTGGGAGGTGGAGTGTTACCGGCTAGATATAGTCGGTCTCACCTCCATGCACAGCTTGGGCTCTGAAACTCAACTCCTTGAGAGGGGCTGGACTCCATTTTTGGTGAGCTGATGTGGGCTTGCTCATTGCCCCACAGCTCAGCCGCCACATGTTGGAGTTCACCCCAGTGAACAAGAGAGTCGCGTTCCTGTGCCTCCAGGTCGGAGACAGGTCTCTCACTTTTGTGTCGGCCTACGGGCCAAACAGCAGTGCAGAGTACCCAGCATTTTTGGAGTCCCTGAGAGGGCTACATGGGTAATGACAGTGACACCTGGAGGGGCGCGATTGGGAAGAATGGCCTTCTCGATCTGAACCCGAGCGGTGTTTTGTTATTGGACTTCTGTGCTACTCACAGTTGCGTGGTGGTAGGGGACAGTGCCACTGGATTGGCAGGCCAAGGTGGTGGTCCCTCTGTATAAGAAGGGGGGACTGGAGGGTATGTTCCAATTACAGGGGAATCACCCTCCTCAGCCTCCCCGGTAAGGTCTATTCTAGGGTACTGAAGGGGAGAATCCCACCGATAGTCGAAGCTCGGATTCAGGAGGAGCAGTGTTGTTTTTGTCCTTGTCGCAGAACACTGGACCAGCTCTATACTCTCCATCGGGTTCTCAAGAGTTCATGGGAGTTTGCCCAACCAGCCCACATGTGTTTTGTGGATCTGGAGAAGGCATTCGACCGTGTCCCTCGTGGTGCCCTTTAGGGGGTGCTCCGGGAGTATGGGGTCCCTGTATGACTGGAGCAGGAGCCGGCAGTAAGTCAGACCTGCAGCCGAGTGTGAAGAGGCTGGGATGAGAATCAGCTCCTCCAAATCCGAGGGCATGGTTCTCGACCAGAAAAAGGTGGCTTGCCCTCTCTGGGTGGGTGGTGAGTCTCTGCCTCAAGTGGAGGAGTTCAAGTATCTCAGGTCTTGTTCACAAGTGAAGGAAGCATGGAACGTGAGATTGACAGGCGGATCGTGCAGCGTCTGCAGTGATGCAGTCGCTTTTTCGGTCAGTTGTGGTAAAGAAGGAGCTGAGCCGGAAGGCAAAGCTCTTGATTTACCAGTCAATCTACGTTCCTACCCTCACCTATGGTCATGAGCTTTGGCTAATGACCAAAAGGACAAGATCACGGATACAAGTGACCGAAATGGGTTTCCTCTGTAGGGTGGCCGGGTGCACCCTTAGGGATAGGGTGAGGAGCTCGGTCACATGAGAGGAGCTCGGAGTAGAGCTGCTGCTCCTACACGGCGAGAGGAACCAGTTGAGATGGCTCGGGCATCTGTTGAGGATGCCTCCTGGACGCCTCACTAGGGAGGTGTTCCGGACATGTCCCACTGGGAGGAGGCCCCGGGGAAGACCTAGGACATGCTGGAGGGACTATGTCTCTCGGCTGGCCTGGGTCCCACCGGAGGAGCCGGAGGACGTGTCCAGGGTAAGGGAAGTCTGGGAGTCCCTGCTTAGACTGCTGACCCTACGACCCGGCCCGGATAAGCGGAAGAAAATCAAAACAACAATGATCTAGAAGAAAACATGAAGAAGCTTTTTCTTGCACATTCTTGAGATAAAATGGCAATTATCTTTGTTAGCGATAATCACGATTATGTAAAATGCCCCAAGAGTGATTATTACATAGTGTTTTTATCACGTTAAATTATATTATTGTTTATTGTCCCATCCCTACTGTCAAAAAAGAATCACATTCAAAAGAGGCTAGTAGGCCAGTTATAATAGTACTTAGGATAGTGAAATATGAATCCTTTATTCAACTTGTGATACAGTATATCGTTTATAGTAGAGCACAATCTCTTCTGCCAATCTCTCGATGACTCCAGGAAACCGTTAGTGCCTGTTTGCTGTTTTGAGTTTATGATCGGGTGAGCGTTGAACTCTTGAACTTAAGTGATCAAAGATAAACAATGGACCATATCAACACTTGAGTTTTTTTCTTCCATAGCAACAAAGTAACATGCCACAGAAAAATAGGGATGGGAGATGGGCGTAGGAAGGATACATGGAGGGAGGGGACATGGCAGTGTATTACATTTACAAGCTACTACTTTATGTTTAATGCGGGCAGTAAAGCACACAGGCTGACTCTATAAACGCCTTAATAGTGTACAATTATAACAACGCAAGCTGCAACACGTAATAATAGATATGAACTCATCAAGACGAACTGGACTTTCAAACTGTAAAATGAGAAAATACAGTATTTATTAAGTCACTATTTAAATACAGTGTCCCTTAGTCTTAGCTCTGACAAGCCCATTTTATTCACATCTTATATATGAATTTCTTGGAAAACAATGACAATGCTCTTGGACAGCTAACATGTGCTCATCCCAAAACATATAATAACTAACACATTTTATGACATTTTAGATCCAGGACAGCGCATAGAGAGCTGATTGTAAAAGTGTTCCTATAATTGTGATTGATAAGCACCACTTATATACTCTCTGGCTACCCCTATTTATATGTCTGCTACCATCAAATTTAAACCCACTAGACATATAACCCTACAGTGTAACATTAGTCCACTAAAGCAGTTCACAGTCAGGGGTTATATAAGGTGAATGCTGGTGGGAGACACTTGTTATTTACCAGTTTCCCAGCAGTGCCATGTGTTTAGAGCTGGATGATATGGGGGAAAAAAAGAGTAATTTTCCCCCCCATATTGAGCAATCTCGAGTTTCGATTCGATCTTCTTTCATCTTATTGAAAACATAGACAGGTGGACTTCAGGTACAGAGTGCAGAGAGTGGAGCTGTTTACTTTCCGTAACTGGGATTATAATGATAAGAAGCACCAGAGGAGAGAAAGAGAGGAGGAAAAGGTGAGGAGGCCATGGCTGGATCAGAGAGAGGGAGGGGGAGTGGACAGACAGCACCGCACCATCGCACAGCAGAGGGAAGGAGGCACTGGAAATGTTCGTCAAATTATGGAGATTTAAGTAAAACATGAAACATAAGTACACGTGAAGAGACATTAACAGACTCAGAGCTTTCACCTAAAACAGTGAGCGATGACATCTCTGCAGAACCATGGGCTCTTACTGCCACAGGATTGGCTGAAGACCTTCCATCCATCCATTTTCTTCCGCTTATCCGGGGCCGGGTTGCGGGGGGCAGCAGTCTAAGCAGGGACTCCCAGACTTCCCTCACCCCAGACACGTCCTCCAGCTCCTCCGGTGGGACCCCAAGGTGTTCCCAGGCCAGCCGAGAGACATAGTCCCTCCAGCGTGTCCTGGGTCTTCCTCGGGGCCTCCTCCCGGAGGGACATGCCCAGAACACCTCCCTAGGGATCCGTCCAGGAGGCATACTGAGCAGATGCCCGAGCCACCCCAGCTGGCTCCTCTCGATGTGTAGGAGCAGCGGCTCTACTCCGAGCTCCTCCTGTGTGACTGAGCTCCTCACCCTATCCCTAAGGGTGTGCCTGGCCACCCTGCGGAGGAAACCCATTTTTGGCCGCTTGTATCAGCGATCTTGTTCTTTCGGTCATACCAAGAGCTCATGACCATAGGTGAGGGTAGGAACATAGATTGACCAGTAAATCGAGAGCTTCGCCTTCCAGCTCAGCTCCTTCTTCACCACAACGGACCGATACAGAGACCGCATCACTGCAGACGCTGCACCGATCAGCCTGTTAATCTCACGCTCCATCCTTCCCTCACTCGTGAACAAGACCCCAAGATACTGGAACTCCTCCACTTGACGGCAGAGGACTCACCACCCACCCGGAGAGGGCAAACCAGCTTTTTCCGTTCGAGAAACCATGGCCTCGGATTTGGAGGAGATATTCTCATCCCAGCCGCTTCACACTCAGCTGCAAACCGCCCCAGTGCCTGCTGCAGGTCCTGGCTCAAAGAAGCCATCGGGGACCACATCATCCGCAAACAGCAAGAGATGAGATCCTGTGTTTCCCAAACCAGACCCCCCTCCGGCCCCTGGCTGCGCCTAGAAATTCTGGTCCATAAATATAATGAACAGAACCTGGTGACAAAGGGCAGCCCTGGTGGAGGTCCACAATGCACCGGGAACAGGTCTGACTTTACTGTCAGCAATGCGAACACAGCTCCTGCTTCGGTCATACAGGGACCGGACAGCCCTTAGCAAAGAGCCCCGGATCCCATACTCTCGAGCACTCCCCAAAGGACACCACGAGGGACACGGTCGAATGCCTTCTCCATGTCCACAAAACACATGTGGACTAGTTGGGTAAGCATATTTTTAAGCAACTGGCTGAAGATCCTGTTGATTAAAAATACGCTTACCTTATCGAGATCGACCAAAGACTTTTGGCAGAGCTCTACGTGTGCTTGACTTAAAACAATGAGAAGACAGGTTGTGTGCATTCAGTTTACCATTTACATATGGTACATATGTGTGACCCCAGATTAGGCCCCACTTGAATGGGGCGGGGTTACCTGCAGAGAGCAAGATAAACATCAAAAATAGTACTGGAATAATCTAAAGACAAACTTCAGTGACGGTGTTTCCTCACTAATAAAATGTGATTGTGAAAACAGGAATCTTTTTAATGTGCATGGAGCAGCCAACCATGCTACAAAGGGCAATATGTTGACAAGGCAAACTGCATGACCGTTTACCTCTGTGGAAAATGAGGGTATTGAACTAAGCAGACTGTGCTAGGGACAGATGTTTGGCCACAACACTCAAGTCTTTCCACAAATCGCCGAAGGTCTCTGTCCACACCATGGTTTAGTCTAATGAGAAGTGGCAGCATGTTTGGAGGAATATCTGGCTGTAGTCAAGGGACAGCACATGTTAAGTAATTAAGTTAAATAAAGTGTATTTATAATACAATCTTAAAGGTCATATTATAGTCACATAACGTGCTTTACATCAAGGAACCACTTCCCATTCACACACCAGCATATGCAGAAATTGGGGGCAAGGTGGGCTAAGTGTCCCAAGTGTCCTAGTGTTGCCCAAGGACACAATGACAGTATTTCATTTGTTTTTCATCACTCCGCCAACCTGAGTGTCAGTGGATTTGACCCCTCTACTAATGATCTTTATGTCAAGAATAGGATTCGAACTGCTTCTAATCGGTGAACGAACACTCTACTAACTGTGCTACTGTTGGCACATTATCAGTATCTATGAACAGGATTGTATGAATATTGGATACATCTGATCAATGGTGACATTTAAATTAAAGGGGCACTATGTGTATGGATCTGAGTGGAGATTGTCCCCTACATCTTAGTCACTTATGTTTGTTTTTCCAGTCTAATACATAACTTTTTCACATTGACAACAAAAATAATTTCAAACATTACTCACCATCATCTGCATGATTCAACATTGTGCCAATAATCCTCTAGAGTGGGACAAAAGTAAGATATCCATTTAAATAAGCTTCTTCCTAAAGGTCACTCTCTCATTTCTAACTCTCTTATATTGATGTTCTAAAACCAGGTTGATCCACTTTGGACATGTTGATATTCACTGACAGGCTGCACTCTATATAATTATTTCCCTCTGATTTGATTGCATTACATACAAATGACACAAGTAAGGGGCCATTAATTTTCTACGACAAGAATGATAATACATTTGGTCATCGAAGCAGCATGTGATGGAAGAGATATAGATTATATGCAAATAAGCAAGTTGAGCCTTAAATATGCATTTGTCCAGTACGTCATTGCCCTGTGGATAATGAAGGTGCAATGGCATCAGTGACTGGATGTTGTAAGCTTTTGATATTAAGATTTACTGTGCTGTGTTTTTAATTTCCACTTATTTTGTCTGAAATAATTAAAGTAGAGACAGACTTTGGAGTTCATGGTTTTGTCTGGATAGCATTAACTGCATTGGTGGTGAGTGCCTGTCTTACTGGTGGTCAGTTTATTTATATGGAGAAGACCAACTAACCTTGTAACAGTTACAATTTCAAAAAATATATAGCCTTTTGTATACAAGACAAACATGCATGAGTTTGTTTTTTGTTGGAATTTTAAGTACTGTTTTTGCCAGAGAAATAAATTACAGAAATACAATACATGTGAATTTATTATTTTACAAGAATTAAAGATTTGTATTCCTCAATATTATATAAGCTTATTGAAACTAGCATCAAAATGGCTAGATGATTGGTAAGTTATACAGTAAACTATAGACCAGTCAGGAGGACAAGAGGGACACTATGATACAGGTGAGGTGAGACCAGCTTGAAAGTTTTATCTGGACTGTGGGAAAATTATGATTTATGGCATAAAGCATCTATGAAATGTGATTGATTTGGATACAATAGAATGAGGGTCTCTACATTGCAGTTTGTTAAGTGTAGACCTATTATGTAAAATCAACTTTTCAGAGCTTTTAACCATTTTATAGTTGCTTCCCCTTCTCATTTACCCTCTTGGAGTTGTATTTGGAGTGATTCATTTGAGCATTCTTCTTATATTCAAGATGCCATATTGCAGATCAACCTACATTTTCACTGCCACAGGTGTACAGCCATTGCTCTCTCTTACTTTGTTCTCCAATTTTATTTTCTCAATCTCAATCTTGCTACTCGCTAGCTATCCATTGTAGTTGCAACGTCTACTTCCACTGGACACTGCACTTTTCTAATGTGTCAGCAGACTTGTTTGTTTTATTAAGTTGTTTTAAAATAAAATGTGCAAATTATAACATAATGATCCAAGGGTGTTGCAGATTAGAACTATATAGCAAGCTCAATTGCAATATGTGTTCTTTAAAGAATGGAGACTATTGCACTACCACAGCATAATGTTTACAACCCATTCACACAGCACATCAGAAGTCATTAGCTGAAAATTGTTCCCTTAATGCTTCTTAAAGGTGTTCCATGCTTATACACTATTGGACTATACACTTCAGACTCTGGTTTCTTTGGTTAGATATTGTCATAAAATGTTATGTAATGTTCAAAATAGTTGTGGCTCCCTAGTCTTTGGGACTTAGGAGGGGGAGAATTTAAATGTTACAATAATAAACTTACACAAAACATTGTGTGAACTGTTCCATGTTCCATGATAACTTACTGAGAATACTGTTTAATATTTGAAATGTTATTTCATTTGTGCATGGTCCTTGTACATGAAAACATGCAATTGCATAAAAATAGTAGCCACTTCGCAATGAATTGCTTCAAATCAGATGCAACAATTAAGCACTATCCTTTCCCAGAAGTTTCAAAAGGCGCCAGCCCCAATAAAAACATGAGAGTCATGTTTGTACTTAATAATCCATCATTGGTGGAGAAAAGATATGCCGAAAAAGGAATGGCAGAAAGAGGCTGTGCCTTAAATGACCAAACTATAAACATAAATCTGTTGACTTGGACAATTGTGTATTTGCTCTGAACTATTACTGGAAAACTATATCAGCTGAAAAAAACACTGATCAAAATGCAGTGTGGTTATTTAGTGAGAATAATATGTACACCAAATCATGACAGATAAGTAAATAGGTAATAGGTTAAAAAACAATGATTATTCACAAGTCATGTCAAGCACAAGTAAATAATGAGAGCAGGATAGATTGCTGCTTTGTTGTATGACTGGTGGTCAAGCACCACCTGGGCTCTGTGCCTCAGGCACAGAGCCACTGAGTTACTGTTGTTTCATTGTGTGGTTTCCTCTTTTGTGGTGTGTTCCTCTGGTGTGAATAAAAACATCCAATCAACATGACAATGCAATTTAGCATCCATATGGGCTCAGAATATAGAAGAAAAAAATCACAATCACATGTCTATACTAATGTGAGAGGTACAAGCCAGTCCATGTGAAAATGTGCATTAGTGGCAGATCACATGAAGTGAAATGATGCTACCAACAAAAAGCTGTGGCTGTCAGCAGACCACATCACTGAAGCTTACATTCTGTATTGACTACTGAATGTAGTTAATGCTAAGTAACCAAAAGAGTAGCACTGATGGAGAGCTGAACTGGGTTTCTAGTAGTTAATTTGTTTGACAAACTACAAAACACAGCAAGGAGAGAATTATTGATCAGAATTTGTCAAATACAATAATTGGGGAATAAGGAGCACAATATTTAATCAAGGACTGATTAAAGCTTTTAGGGTCAGTGCAGTCAATGAAGAGATTAGTCCCTCAAAACTTCTATCATCTGACTTGAAACTAGTAAAAAAAAAAAAAAAAAAAATGTATTAAAAAAAAAAAAACTTAGCACTGATTGCTTGCCAGACCACATTGTATTTGTACCTGAATATTGGGTCTATTTCTGATACTAAGTGTTGATTTTTTAAATTGATTTTATTTGTAAATCATTGGTGACCAATGAGCTCCATCATCATGTTTGACAGGGCTTGAGAGGCAATGGAGGGTGTGAACAGATTGATATCAGACTGATATCAGTCTGTTTACAAAATACAAAGAGATATCATTCTGGATTTGCCAGGCACATTATGGGGAGGAGAGCAGTAAGTGACCCGCTTCTTTATAATGTTTATTTTTCAGTATGTAGAAATATGCAAAAAAGCAAAAGAGTGATGATATTACACTGCCTGGCCAAAAAAAAAAAAAGTCGCCACTTGGATTTAACCAAGCAAATAGGTTCAGCAACAGTTTGTGCTCAAAGAATGAGGTCAGCTGACTACCTGAATATATTGAATGACCAGGTTATTCCATCAATGGATTTTTTTTTCCTTCCCTGATGGCACAGGCATATTCCAAGATGACAATATCAGGATTCATTGGGCTCAAATTGTGAAAGAGTGGTTCAGGGAGAATGAGACATCATTTTCACACATGGATTGGCCACCACAGAGTCCAGACTTTAACCCCATTGAGAATCTTTGGGATGTGCTGGAGAAGGCTTTGTGCAGCGGTCAGACTCTGCCATCATAAATGCAAGATCTTGGTGAAAAAATAATGCAACACTGGATGGAAATAAATCTTGTGACATTGCAGAAGCTTATCAAAACAATGTCACAACGAATGTATGCTGTAATCCAAGCTAAAGGCGGCCCAACCAAATATTAGAGTGTGTGACCTTTTTTTTGGTGGCGACTGTTGTTTTGGCCAGGCAGTGTATTTTAAACTTAAATCAAAGTAAAGTAACTCATGTCCAAAAACTATTTCTAGTGCCAATGGTCACGTTGCTTAAACCAGATTCATATAGGAGTATGTTCATGACCAATGAGGGCTACTATTTCAGTCGAGTTTTAGTGTTGGCAAATTTGAATTATATAATTGTGCAAATGCAGCATGTTCTAAAACATCAATACAGCCCTGGCATGTCTATGCATATACATGTTTTGCCCTTGTTATGCTTTGACAATCACTGGATATCCTTTCAAGACATAGACTGTAACAAATACTTTTGGACAGCGAAATCCCTTCTGCTTTTGTGAACTTTTACCTGAACAGGAATTACAGCAATGCTTAAGAGATGACATCACCCTTTATTAGATTTGATTAGTAAGTACCTCTTAAATGCATTGGTGAATTTAAGATGTTAACATCGCACACCTTTTAGTGGTGTCTTGTGAATGATGAGTAGTTTCCTACCATGTTTTATGAAGCCCAAGTGGTTCAGTAGAGACCAAAACTGCTGTGTGATTTTAGAAAGAGAACAGCCAGATGCTACAGACAAAATTGTTCAATTACAATGTAATCCTGGATGAATGCAGATTATTAAAAAAAGTCAGTTATAGTGTGAAAATGCCTATACTTGCCTACAAAAGCAATACAGGGTTTGAATTATAATCAGGACTTGAATAGACATTCACTATCCATTCTAGAAGACTGTCAGACTACATTTTGAATATGAACCCATAAAGCCAATAGGAGCTTGGAGTAGAGACACTGTTCCTCCACACTGAGAGGGGCTAGTTGAGGTGACTGGGTCTTGCCTGCCCGGATTATAACTCTCAGTTTTCAGAGAAGATGTATACACAGAAAGTGGAATCTTTCCAATTAGAAATATACACTTTCAAAGGTTAGCATTTTGGAGAGGTGAGAATGTCAGTCAAGGTGGGACAGAATCATTGCGGTTTCTGCAAGATTTGTTTTAGTGTTAAAGAAATCTAAGACTGAATTACAGAGCTGTCTGTTGCTAAACTCACTTGAATTTTACTACTTTATTTTGGCATGTTTTTCTTCTAAACAAGTCTCCACATGGAAAAGTCCAGGCCATTAAAACCTAATGTCCCCAGCAGAGGCAGCAGTGGGGCAGACTACAGGACGGGCTGGAAAACTGATGAGATTTGCAGACCACGTTCTGGGTTAACCCTGGTTTGTAGTGGCAGGATT
Source organism: Periophthalmus magnuspinnatus (assembly GCF_009829125.3). Lineage (NCBI taxonomy): Eukaryota > Metazoa > Chordata > Actinopteri > Gobiiformes > Gobiidae > Periophthalmus > Periophthalmus magnuspinnatus. Next base: position 29,362,690 of record NC_047133.1, on the reverse strand, counting down.
AGTACAGTTTAACACACTGTGTACTAACCACAGAGCAGCCGAGGTCGCTCTGAAGAGGTTTCAAGGCAGCGTGGAGGATGTGTTTTATTTTCTGCAAAGCGAACAATGCACCATTCATCTAGAACAATAAAAGAACATGGGAATTAAATGATAGGAAACGCCCAGTACAAATGGTTCATTCAATTTGACAATGCCTCTTATAAAAATTAATGGCCACCACAGAAATGTACTATTTACAAATTGAATATTATCAAAAAGTAGACCTACATCGTGCACTCCAGATGTTATTAATCATCTTAAGCATAGTTATGTGTGTGTGTATATATATATGTGTATATATATATATATATATATATATATATATATATATATATATATATATATATATATATATATATATATATATATATATATATATATATATATATATATATATATATATATATATATATATATATATATATATATATATATATATATATCAGGCAAACTCTCAGTCTTGATTGATCCTGTTAGATCTGCGTGCTGCCTTTGACACTGTGGATCATGGCTTAGAGAGACTAGAGGACTGGGTGGGCATCTCTGGTACGGCACTAAACTGGTTCAAGTCCTATTTAGAAAACAGGTAGTACTTTGTTGAAATTGGAAAATGTGTCTCAGATAAAATGTCACTAAGCTGTGGAGTTCCTCAGGGGTCAATCCTGGAACCTATGTTGTTCTATCTCTACATGCTGCCATTAGGCCAGTTAATACGCAGCAATAATGTGTCCTATCACAACTATGCAGATGACACTCAGATCTATGTCTCACTAGCAGCAGGTGAATATAAACCATTGGATTCACTCTGCCACTGCATCCAACAGGTCAGTGTGTGGATGCAAAACAACTTTCTTCAGCTAAACTCAGACAAGACTGAAGTCATCATCTTTGGCCTTTCTGTGTGGAGTTTTTCATGTTTCTCCCCGTGTCTTGATGGGTTTCCTCCGGGTACTCCAGTTTCCCCCATCAACCAAAACATGAACGCCCTTCGAGACAACTGTTGTTGTGATTTTGGGCATTACAAAAATAAAATGAATTGAATTGAATTTGGCCCACAGAAACATAGAGAAAGTGTCAGCAGTCACCTCCAGTCTCTCTCTCTAAAACCTTCAAATCAGGTTAGAAATCTAGGGGTAATAATGGACTCAGACTTGAACTTTAACAGCCACATCAAATCAATAACATCTGCAGCTTTTTACCACCTAAAAAACATTACAAAATCAAAGGTGCAGCTCACTGCTCACTGGCCTCTCCAAACGAGCCTTAACACAGCTGCAGTACATCCAGAATGCTGCTGCTCAGGTCCTGACTAGAACCAGGAAGCATGAGCATATAAGTCCTCTGCTCAGGTCTCTGTACTGGCTTCCTGTAGCTCAAAGAATACACTTTAAAGCAGCTATGCTTGTGTACAAGTCTCTCCATGGCCTAGGTCCAAAGTACATCTCTGACATGTTAGTGCCATATGAACCATCTCGCACTCTGAGGACTTCAGGGACCGGCATCCTGCTGGTGCCCAGAGTCAGGACTAAACATGGGGAATCAGCGTTTCAGTTTTATGCAGCTAAAACCTGGAACAGTTTTCCTGAAGATGTGAGACAGGCCTCTACCTTGACAATGTTTAAATCCAGGTTCAAAACAGTTCTGTTTAGCTGTGAATATGACTGAAAGGTTTTTATTCTGCACTCTTCTGTTTTAATGGTAATTTTATGATGATTATTTGTGATTATTTATGTTTTGATTTGTGTGATTTTAATGGCTTTCTTACTCTGTAAAACACTTTGAATTACTTGAATTACTGTGTACAAATTGTGCTATACAAATAAACTTGCAGAATAGTTAGACATCAGTGCTATGGGTCATAAGTCGGCATGATTTTAATTTCTGATGCCAACCAAGAATCACCTACTACAAAGCATTCGAGAAAAAAAGGCCCATCCTAATGTAGTCACTGGTTACATACCATGAAATGAATAGCGCATAGATTACTCTCCTGTGCACGATGCAATATCATTTTATAGCTTGATTAACCTATTTAAGTTCACGAACAGGACTTACCAGGGTGGAGTCAGAAGTAAAATGGTTTGATTTGAAATATTCATTTTAGCTAGAGTCACATATCTGATTGCAGCTTGCCTGGGGAGCGTCTGATGAAGGGAAGTAAGGAAGCGTCAACCACAGAGCCTCCTAGAGGTCATGTAATGTCAATGCAGTCCAGAGTATAAAAGCCGAAGGCGGAAAGTAGAGGAGGGCAAATTTGTGCAATGTGCGGCAGCGGGAAGACGCGCAACCAACGGAGATTACCAAAGATTTACCCAAGAAGAGCAAGTGCCCCCCGGACTATTTACAGCAAAATGCAAGTGGGAATGGCTAACATTGCAATACAACTGGAATATTTTTCTCCCCATGTGTCAAGGTAAGTTACAACTATCTTTATTATTTATGTCAGCAGTGTTGTCCTGTTGATGTGTAGTAACCCTGTTGGCATGTTCTTTTATATTTTTCTTATCTTTCTTATCGTTCTTTCCTGCTTACGTGTATCTTTATAATAAATACAACCTTTAAAAATATGAACTACTAACATAATTTTCTTATTTCACATTATAGGACAACAGATTAAAGCTGGGGTACCTGATTTTCAAAGCGTGAAAAATTAAGTAGCCTGTCTATTTAAATCTAACTAGTCCCAAGCTTTTTCAGACTCTTTGAAACATCACTATTCAAATGCCAGAATTATCTGGGCACTGGCACAGCTTTAGAACAGCATTTTCAGACAGAAAAGTGATGCAGGGTGAACCACCCTTGAACAGGCCATCAACTCAACCCCAGAGCTTCATATAGCGACTCACATGGCTCATTTGCAATAAATACATTTAATAATTACATTTCTAATTAGATTAAGACACTGTCTACCTGTCTGATTTTTGACACAATGTTCTACCGTTATAATACACTTTCTGGAGGAGAAAAAATAGATTTGACTCATTTATGAGAAAAAAATTATGTATTTCAACTTAGTAACTCATATTCTTAAATGGGTTTTAATAGGTTTATTTATTTTATTTATTTATTTATATATTTATTTGACAGGGACAATGCAATCTGACATAGTTACAACATGAACATTGCAGCTGATGTGATGCATATAGAGTTTATAGCAAGAGCTAATTCTCAACTCCCGTCCCTGATTGGGCTTCTCCACAATTCACTTTTAGACTAGGTTCATCGGGGGTCTACTATACACTGTGCATTATAGCTGTCCATTTAAATTGTATATTAAACATATTTGCTGAATCAATCTAGTTTATTGTGGAACCCAGCCAGTAGCAATAAAGATAAACAATGTGATCTCTATTGCACTTGACATTACCACACTGCAACCTTATTTAGCTGATGTTTTCTTTGTGCTTCATATAAATAGATTCATTACATAGGCCTATGTATTAGATAAGATACACAAGACACAGCTGCTTTTTGTCCTGAGCTCATTCAAGACATGTAAAAAAGGAATGCAAATTGCACTGACAATAGTCAATGTCAAGACTTGTTCAGACTATATGGCATGTGGGCTTTTTTCTGTTTGTACTCTCTTTCTTCTTGTTATTCAACTCAAAACTGCTTATTATTTTTATGAGGCAACCAAGCACTTTAGGTCAGCATACTGTATGTAATGACCTCTTTAAACAAATGAGAAGACTAAATGCTTACTTTGTGGATCCCTAGATTATTTACTGCAGTCTCATACATTTCTTAGGAGGCACTATTATCATATTTTGTGGAGTAAATATTTGTTTGTAAAAGTTAGTCTTAGAATGGCTGATCAAGAAGAAGAAAAATAAATCCCTCCAAAGGTGAAACATTTGCTATGATTGTTGTCTAATCAGACAGAATGTGAAAGTCTTAAATCCAGCTTTTATATGCATTTTTTGAAAATAAGCCCATGTAAATATTCAGCACAGTGTAATTTATGTTAAGCTAATGCTAAAAAAGAAGAATTGTTTGAAAAATACACCACAAAAATTGTGCCACTGAAAATGATTCAGCTCTTTTTGGCAGATATCTATACATTATGGTCAATATTCTAATTTACGGTTAGGATTTAGGGTGCAAATTATAAAACATTTTTGTATACAGGCATGGGTGATATGTCAAAAAAAGATGCATGTACACACCTAAAGTATCTATAATGTCTTTCGTCTCTTCTTCTGAGTATTCAAACATCATGAATATTCAGAGTGATTAGTCTGACCTATCTGTTAGATGCAAACTTGCACACTTAAGTCCCCTCTTGGAGCAGGATTTCGAGCTAATCAATGACTAATTCCTAATCCACTCTCCCATCTCTTCTAGCGATATCTTTGGTGGAGTTTCCAGATGAACCCCAAAGCCCAGCAGTGATGTTGACCATGCAGCACCCCAACTCCTCAGGCTCTCCAGCCACCTCCACATCATCTTTCCTGGCCAACTTCACCACCATTCTTCAGGAACCGGAGGTGGAGGCCGTAGTGAGGAACAGGACACTTCCACAGAGCCGCCCCATTGTGGCGGGTCTTAGCATGACTCTGGGCATCCTTTTTAACGTCGTGGCTCTGATCATCCTAGCTAAGGCCTACAACCGCTTTCGACGACGTTCCAAGGCCACCTTCTTACTATTTGCTAGTTCTTTGGTTGCGACGGATCTGGCGGGACATGTTATCAATGGAGCGCTAGTGATGAGGAGATACTCTGACGGTACTACAACAGATATAACAAATGACACAGACGCTTCTTGCTTGTTTCTAGGAGGCTGCATGGTATTTTTTGGACTATGCCCACTTTTTATGGGTTGTGCCATGGCTGCTGAACGGTGCTTGGGTGTGACCAAACCGTTGTTACACGCACAGTTAGTGACAACAGCACGGACAAAGATAGCATTATCACTGATCTGGTTGGTGGCATTATGTGTGGCCCTCCTACCCCTCTTCAACCTAGGGACCTATACCTACCAGTATCCCGGAACATGGTGCTTCATAAGGGTTTCAGAAGGCACAGAAGCGCAGGACCTTGCATTTGTGATCCTTTTTTCTGGACTGGCGTTGAGTTCGTTGGCTTCAGCTTTTGTTTGTAACACAATCAGTGGAATTGCGTTGGTGAGAGCAAAGCTAAAAAAGCCCACCTGTTCCAAAAGTCACTCTACAAGGTCCAATGACACAGAGATGGTGGTGCAGCTTGTGGGCATCATGGTCACATCCTGTATCTGCTGGAGCCCTCTGCTGGTAAGTGAAAGAAATTAATAAGTAGGATTTTACCACCAAATATAGGAAATTTAGCTTTGATGGTCTGAACATGGATTATTAACATTCTTCACATGCCACTTTGCCAAAAAAAAAAGGAATGTTTTTGTAAAAGATTTTTTTTTTGTTTTTTTGTCTACATTATACATGGAACATGGAACAATGTACTATATTTCAAGTATAATTAATATCAAATAACACTGGATTACAATTATATTATTTCTTTTAGTGTGGAAATATGCTAAAATGTGCATAAAAGTCTTAAATGTTAAGGATCTGGTATTACATAAAAAGCAAATAGAAAATATAAGACGCAATAGTGCAGAAAGATCAATTTATAATTTTTTATCAGGGAGATTTTAATAAAGAGTTTTTTTTTTGTTGCTTCATAGTTTGATGTTATGTTTTTATTTTTTTAATATAGACAATATACTATATTTACTTAATATGCAAAGGATGAGGATATGCAAAATTTCATAATTTTGCATATCCTCATACCAGCAACTGCAATATTTAACATATTTCCTGTCTTTATTTGAAATAAATAATGTTGTGGATTTAAAGAAGATGTAAAATAACATTACACAAGGATATATACATATATTAAAATTGTCTCCACTTTTATGTTTTCACGATTTTTCATGTACCGTAGTTACATCATTTCACAACATTATCGTACATTTTTCATTTTAGCCAAACAAAAAACTTTATTCAATCTGACACATTTGACACATGACTCCCGTCCACTCTTGTGGCCCATGTATGATTAATCTACTCTTGCGCCCCCTGCAGGTCTTTGGGCTCATGTCCGCTCTACGCTCCTACAGCGGGTCCCTGGACAGTGACAGGGCCACATACAGAAGGCTGATGATCACGGGGGTCCGGATGGCAGCCTGTAACCAGATCCTGGACCCCTGGGTGTACATACTGCTCCGACGGGCCATCCTCCGTAGAATTTACCAGATCACCAAACGCCAGGCCAGTCTGAAGGGAAGCATCTTTCGTTCGGCCCGGTGGGAAGCCAGCTCCTTCCACATAACAGAGAAAAATGTCAGTAACAAGCTATAATGGACTATGAGCAAGCAAAGTGATGTTTTTATAAATGTAGCACTGAAAAGTAACAGCATGACACTTGTAGAAATAGTAAAGTAAAGCCCATTTAAATTATTGTTAAATGTTTTGTGTTAAATCAGTCTGAGATATTAAGCATCCCATTTTTTAAGATCCTCTAGTGCACACACACACACACCCCTACACCCCCCCCCCACACCCACACACACACACACACCCCTACACCCCCCCCCCACACCCACACACACACACACACACACACATATATATATATATATACACACACACACACACATACACCCCCCCACACATATATATAATATATACATATATATATATATATATATATATATATATATATATATATATATATATATATATATATATATATATATATATATATATATATATATATATGTATGTATGTGGGGGGGTGTGTGGGGGGGTGTATGTGGTGTATGGGGTGTGTGTGTGGGGGTGTGTGTACATTACATTACATTACATTAGAGATTTGGCTTGTAACATGTATCTGTGCAGACCCTCAGTTGTCCAGGTCTGATCCATAGCAAACAACGAAGTTAAATCTGTCAACTGGACAAATCTTGTAGATTTGTCCAGTTGACAGATTTAAAGCAAAGCAAGGCTCATTGTGCAAATTGTTTTCCAAATGCATTAATTAAATTTATATTGAATTTATATTAATTTAAAATTTTCAGTTAAATAAACACAACAGAAAAACTTTGAACAAGGTTTACCCTTAGCTATTTTAATATAATTGGTCACATTCAGCGGGCTGGATTAATAAGACCAAAGGGCCGTGTGTGGCCCCCGGGCCATAGTTTGCCCATGTGTGCTCTAGTAGTAGCAGGTGGTCATTACTAATTTCATGAGGTGGGCTAAAACTTTTCTCATACAGGTAATTTGTTTACAAATTACTGCATCAACAAGTGGGGGAAATTCATAAGGTACAGTACAGTGATGTGTGCCAAAGAAGGTTGAAATCTAACCCTAATTCAGTTAAAAAATAATTGACATTGTCCAGGGGAATACTGTTAATCATTATACAATTGGTCATTTTCAAATAGGGATAGTTACTGTAGTAAGTTAGACTACTTATTTGCCTTACCACATGATTTTGGTTTATTTGTTGCACATATGGCCAAGTACAAACACTATTGTAAAATACATTCAAAGCAAATATTTGGCTCTTAAATGCTTAAAAAGGCTGTTACTTACTTATTAATATTGGGTTGGTGTCTGTACATTTAGATTATGTTTGGTTGAAACCAAAACATTTCAAAGTACATGTTTATTTTTATTTTACCTCAGCTGTGCTACGATCAGCTTATATGTGAATTGTACATAGTGTGGATTGTGCGCATGTTGTTCTGAAGAGCATGTGTGCAGGAGCCTATTTTCCGGAGTGTCTGAGAATTAAGTGAAGTAAATGTTTCAAAAGTTAACTGAATGTAAAATTTATTCAAAATAAACATACAATTTATAATACATGGTAACTTGGTGTTTTATTTTTACTATACCACCTTAACAAACGAAATGTTTGTATGTCAATGAAATAGGTCTACTTTAGTGGCTTGCAGTAAAAATGGACAAGAAGAGAAATTCAGGAGTCTAATAAAAAAAAAAAGAAAAACTGATAGAGAGGGCTGGTTCAACTATATGGAGTAGTTTAGAGACTGGCTGAGATAGTGGAGCAACAGACACTCAACAGGATGGATGCTATACTGAACAACACAGACGATCCCCTGAATTCAGGTTTTGAACAACGGAGAACAGAAAGTGGACGGCTGACATCAGTGAGCTGCAGGACAGAACGTCACAAGAACTCCAATAAGGAGGCTTATGGCAGAGGAAGATATGAAGAGACATATAATCTGAATTTCCTCTTGGGGATACATAAAACGTTTTGTCTGTTTGTTTACTAGAAGAGCACTGGCTATGGGAAGGATATAAAGTGAAATGTGAATGTGTGACCATAGTGACATGCAGTGGTGGAAAGGTTTTGACCCAGAAGTATGTTTTAATTTAAGTAAACATAATCTAGGCTTTTAAGCCTTAAACATGGATAAACCATACATTTAACAGGCTGTTTAATTGGGGCAGTAGATCCATCGAGATGTTGCTTTGCATGGAATGTTCCAGTATGTTGTATCTGTTCAATTGCTGGTATTTCTTCTGCAAAAGATACCATCAAAAAATGTATTAATACTGTGAGCAGGGTCTGACCTGTATTCTCTGTGTGGCCAATTTCAATCAAAGCAATAAAGCAAGCAGATGGCAGGCCACCAGAAAAGTTATATATTGCACCCTGTGTTGTATTGTTCACTACTGGATTTAGGGCATGTGAGCATTCACTCATCAGTTGCACATAAAATAGTAAAACACAGTTAGGCTATTATATAAGATATACGATATAAAATATTTAACTCGTACTCGTACTCGTAACTGATAAAACGTGACCTGCAGAATGCTTTTGTTGTGCGGTTTTGTGTTATTAGAAGATAGACTGTGCCACGTGACGATTTGGTCCAATGAACAGATTTCTTATTGACGTCGAAGATATAGTTGCCAGGTTCGCGGTTTTCCTGCATAGTTGCCAGGTTCGCGGTTTCCGAGAACCGTGGCTCCGATGGTTGCTGCCGCAAAATTTGTGACGCTAATTGAGGAATTTCCCCACAACTTTGATGGATTTGCCCGTGTCAAATGCTGTCCGCGGTAGCCTTTGAAGGCGCGCATCTGTAGTGAGCGCGTACATAGATACGATAAAACGACAACGCACGTGTTTAGCCGCCCGCTCAACTCAACACACACAGATCTATGCACATGCTTTAGTTAATATTTCTTTGATTTGTAGGGTTTTTTTTTTTTTTGTATTTATCTATTAATAAACACATCTCAGTTCTTCCTTTTAATGGGTTCAAAAGAATAACTGGTAATAATAAAAAAATGAATGGCAATAATATATGGCAATATCTGGTTTATGTATAATGAAACAAGAAGAGATTATAAGAGAAGCAGGAGAGAGATTATTAGTCCTATGCTTTTATTACAAACTGTAATAAAAAAAAAATTATATATAATTTACTCTGATTTTTTTTTTAAAATGGGCTATTTTTCATATTTTAAGAGCACATTGGGCTAGTTTTTTTCATGGATCTGGCAACAGTAGTCGAGGGCGTGGTTAATTCTCTGGACTATTGCTGCAGACGCCACCACCAGGAGCTAATGTGCAGCAACGTCCGTCCATTTCAACGACACCACGGTAAGCTCAGTTGGGGAGATATCAATCAACAAATTTGGTGGACTGTCCCAGGGACCCAATGAAAGCCACCAGTACCGTTAGTGTCATTTGCTAGTTTTATTCATGTGTCTTTATGTACGTAAGCTAACGTGCTAGCAAACGGCTAACGCACATTCAGTGCTGAATGTGGTCTTTATTTAGAGACCGCTTTGTTGCCTGCTTGGCCATTTGTTGTTATAATAGGATGGACATGATATAATCAATATTTCCCCTTATACCTACGTACAATCTGTTTCCTTGTACTTTCATGTCTTTGTGAGTGCAAAGGCAATTCAGGCATTGTGCTTGGATTTATGGGGGTTGGTTGGCAGCTGCGGTCGTCGCCATTTGGACCGAGTTAAAATGGCGTCTCCTTTTAATTCCTTTGATGTAGGTTTGGTGATGTTTTTTTTTATTTATTTTTATCCAAAATATAGAGTGGGACTTTCACGTACCAACGATTGGTCAACGTGTTGGTATTGTTTGGTGGATCTCTTACACAACAAGTGTGCTCACTTCTCAGTCATTGTGAATATATTTAATTATATTTGTGTGCACCTATAAATTAAGATTATTTGATTTCTTATGGTAATTTGTTTTGTTTCCAGTGAATACGTTGTTAAAATTGGCGTGGTTGATCAATTATTACTTTCTATTTATGTTATTTCTTTCATGCAAATCATGTTTACGAAACGATTGCAAAATATTTTTTCTCTTCTCTGGATTTTCTAAATAACATTTAATATTCAACGAATCAACAACAGTATCTGGAGTTTTCTCTTTTGTGGGGTATGGCCTTGAACTACAACTGTTCATATGGAAATACCCTTTGCCTTCAGCTTGAGGCAAGAAGTCCTTTGCCAACTATCTGGCTGTTGTTACAGCTGGCCTCTGCTGTTTCAAAATGAAGATGGATAGTGGAGTCAATTTTACCTTTTAACTTTTAAATATTAACCATTTCTAACCTGTTAAATAGTAGTTGTATTGTTTTTCTTGTGTAGCATTTCTAATGAAATTGTGGTTCATCCCATCTAGAAACGGATTGTAACATTATCCACTACCCAAAGGAACTCTTTTTCTAACAGTGCCATCAGCTGCTTCAAGGACTCCAGATGAGAATGGTAACTGATAAATTAACCCTTAAAGATGCATTGTCTTTCGTATGGCATGCAATGTTTTTGACATGTTTCAGAATTCTACCAAAAAAAAGTTAGAACTTGTCAGGTGAAACACCTGTGAGCATGTTTAAGGCTCAGCGGCGCTAATACTTAAGTTAAGTCTGTTGGAAGTTTAGCTACACACAGTCGCTGAGCATTAGCTCTTGGTCCAGTTGTATACAATGACAAGCTATGATACAAGCTACCTATGCAAGTACACATGAAATGACAATATTTTCAATAGAAAGTTGGATACATTTCTGCAGGCCTTCTGTCTTGGAAGAAAATATTAGTTTAGGCAAAATTATCAAAAAAGTAAGCTTGTAAAGGCATACTTTAATTTTTACCACATGAAAACGCATTTGATGTTTGCTCTATGTTCTCCTCAGCCTCCCCCAATGCGTCATCGCTCCATGAGAGTCTTCATGAATGATGACCGCCATGTGATGGCTAAACACTCAGCCATTTACCCCACACAGGAAGAACTGGAGGGTGTCCAGAACATGATCTCTCACACAGAAAGGGCCCTCAAAGCTGTGTCTGACTGGCTGGACAAAGAGGAGAAGGGATGCTCTGATGGAGCTGACCCTGAGAAGGAAAGGTATATGCACCCCATTGCTGCGTAATGCAGAGGACATCTACTTTTTCATATGAATCACAATCAATTGTGATGTGTGTTTACAGTGACCACAAAGAACTGGTGTCACGCTCTCTGCGAGGTGTCATGCGGGTGGGGTTGGTAGCCAAAGGGCTACTCCTTAAGGGAGACCTAGACCTTGAGCTAGTGCTGCTCTGTAAAGACAAACCTACCATATCCTTGCTTAAGAAAGTTGCTGACAATCTAGTTACTCAATTGAAGGTATAACTTCTCAATTATGTGATCAAATTTGTTCAGTTCTTATGCTGGTAAACTTTCACCCTATAACTCTGGCTTTTTGTCTTTGTAGCTGATTACAGAAGACAAATATGTGGTGAGCCCTCAGATCCGTGAGGCCAGTATTGTGATTAAAAACACCAAGGAGGTGCCCCTGACCCTCACCATTCACCTGACGTCTCCGGTGGTGCGTGAGGAGATGGAGCGAGCGGCTGCAGGAGGTAAACCCATACAGCAGGGCGTCTGTGTTTAGAGCCAGCCACCAGGCTAGACAGCTATTGTTTATTGGGCCTTCAATGGAGCTAGAGCACAAGGCACTAATGTAAGGAAAACTGTGCTATATTTTATAGCTCACTAGACCCTCTCATAGTTCCATGTAATGTAATTGTACATTTTTGATGGCCCAATATACAGTACAGGGCAGGTAGATTACTGACTGAAGACTTTTGGACAACTGTCATATCCCTAAATGAACAAGATTAAGAACTATTGAAGGCTTACTGAGAATTTAACAAAACACAGAAGAGACCACTTTGCTTGCATGTGTTTTATTATTGATGATGAATGGTTTGCATTGCAGCAAAAATGAAAAGCCACCCTGATTTGCCCTTTTCAACCCAGCAATGGTCTATTGACTACAGAGGAAATGCTTAGGTTACAGATAACAACAAGACTGATCTGAATGTACTTGAAAATCCACCAATGGGCTCAAGTGAAAGGGTTATGTGCTAAACTATGTTAGGCTAACCACAGAGTTGGTTTGCAGCTCTTGTTGAACCTTGATCTTATCTGTATCATTGAGCAGACACCCATTTTGGGACTTAAGCATCAGTTTTGCTGCAGTGTGGACCTGTTTAATTACCCACTTTTATGCATCTGATAACTTCTGACTATGGTTCAAATTCTGATTCTCTCTGTCAAGCCTTCTAGTTTGTCAATTTTAGGGACGCTGGACCTTTGACCAACTGGCCGCTCTCTGTCTCGGAAGGGGCAAAGTGCAGCACTCCCATATGGGGGAAGGGGAGGGCAGACCTTCTACTGGCCTTCTTTGTAGCTAACATCACAGCTCATTACAGTACCCGTTGTGGAGTGCCTCACTACTGTCCTGAAGGAATACACTTGTTAAGATAATAAGCTCCCGTTTTAATTTCAAGTTGTTAGTTTTGGGCATTCATGTACATTCAAAATGGTGTTTCTTGTCCACAATGCATAATATATGGAATATCACCCCCCTTAAATAACTCATGGTTGATGGATAGCTTTAGGCCTTTGGAGTGTCTGACCTAAACATTCAGTCTGAGCTCATGACCCTTTGAGAGCCATCCTCATTGAAACGCAGCTTTAGAAGATCACGGCCAATCTCACAGGGTTGTGCCTAATCGTTTTAAGATCAAACCTGTGGGAGGTTAATTCCGCTGCTGTCCAACAGAGGGCCCCCTCCCCTTTCCCCTATTCTGCTGCCTGTGACCCCCTGGCCGTCTGACAGAACTCCCCTTGGTCAAACTGTACCTTGTCTTCTTATTCCACCTGCCAATAGAAACGCTTTCAGTCAACGATCCTCCGGATGTTCTGGACAGGCACAAATGCCTGGCTGCCTTGGCTTCTCTTCGCCACGCTAAGTGGTTCCAGGTTTGGATCTTGTCTTTATTTGTCTCTCTAAAACAGAAGTAGTTTTCAGTTTGGTTTTATGCTGTTTTTTTTTTTATTTGAGCATTTCATGTGTTTCTTCATTTTATCTTTAGAAATGTTCCTGCAGTAATACTCAAAGTTTTTTTCTTATTAAACCTTTGTCGTTACACTGTTGTAGAGTTGCATTTATCACAGTGCTACCACAGTGCCATTTGAAAAATCCAATTTACCGGTAATGCTTTTAGGCTAGTACCACTATTCAATATTCTGGTGCAATATTTCTTCACTTTCAGTTTTGGTGTGGTTGAGCTGTGTTTTGTTCACATTTAAACAGACTAATAGCCTAGCACACAATCTGCCTTTGTGTATTGAAAGACTGATAATTGTCCATAGTATTGTGGCCTTTGTCATTTTTGGCTTTTCACTGTAACAATCTGCTTCATCTCTACAGCTTTTCATAGGCAACTTTTTCCTGCTCTTTCAGCTCTGTGTTTGTGTGTGCCACTACATTAACGGGAATATTGCACCTTGAAACATGTGATTCAGTTGTCAGTGCCAGTTTTTTGTTTTGTTTTTTAAACGTTGTTTAATGTTTACACTTAGTTGTGTAATATTTTGATACAATGACACATTTTGAAGGCATCTTTTCCCAAACTACATTTTGTCTTAAACGTCTATAATGAATTGTTTTGACTAAAACTTGTGTCACGACTCAAAAAACTTGTTTTCTCTTTAATAACATTTCTTATCTATACATACTATTTAAAAAGATTCCTTTTGTACATTTCATACTGACTAAGCTAATCTGTAGTCTGTGTGGCTTCATATTTTAATTTAATCACTTGCAATGTAGGCTTCACAGAGGAAATTCTTAGCAGTGTTTGACTATGTCTGTGTGTCCTCCCTTTGCCCCTCCCCACATTTGTCCTTAGGCCCGGGCCAATGGGTTGCGCTCGTGTGTCATTGTCATTCGTATTCTGAGGGACCTTTGTGCCCGCGTGCCCACATGGGCTCCCCTGCGTGGATGGGTAAGTTAGGCTTGTTAGGAAGTCTCTTGTTGCCAATCACCACACACCGTGATCTGTTATCTACTATTGTGGCTCAGTACTTTTGCTCCATTTCACATGACCAAACTGTAGATAAATGGGAGCCCACTATTAATATCAGCCTATATCTCGTCATCATGCTCTCCCTCCTTCACAGCCACTGGAGTTGATCTGTGAGAAAGCCATTGGCACAGGGAATCGGCCGATGGGAGCGGGAGAAGCGCTACGCAGAGTTCTGGAGTGTCTCGCCTCAGGAATCCTTATGGCAGGTAGGCATGAACCATGAAGCATTATTTTTATTTGAACTCTTAACCTTCAGAAATTGGATTTTTAGAATGTGTATGTTGTTCTCTCTGTAGATGGTGCTGGAATCTCTGATCCGTGTGAGAAGGAGCCAACTGATGCAATTGGGCACTTGGACTGTCAGCAGAGAGAGGACATCACACAGAGCGCTCAAGTGAGTAAGCCCCTTAGATGGTTGATAAGTGTAGCAATGTATTTTCTTGATAAATTTTTCACAGTATATAACTAAGATTGTCTTAGATCAATACTGTTAAAACTTAAAACATTTTTCATTTACAGCATGCCTTAAGGTTGTCCGCTTTTGGACAGCTGCACAAAGTTCTTGGGATGGACCCTCTTCCCTCCAAAATGCCTAAGAAACCAAGAACGGAGACTCCCATAGATTACACAGGTAACATAATTGCTTAAATTTTGGTCATTTTTTTCCAACCAGTAGTAATATGTTATATGTGCATTACAGTTCAAATCCCACCCAGCCACATTGATACCCACCAATACACCCCTCCAATGAAAAGGCCTATAGAGGAAGAAGATGGTACTGATGACAAGAGTCCTAATAAGAAGAAGAAAAAGCTCCAAAAGAAATGTATGAAGTTCACTTTATTATTAATCTTTTCCTCTAAATCTAAATGTTTTGATTTCTGCATCAGCTCCAGAGGAGAAGACTGAGCCCCCACAGACTATGAATGCTCTGATGAGGCTGAACCAGCTGAAGCCAGGCCTGCTCTACAAACTAGTGTCTCAGACCGGACCTGTGCATGTCCCAGTATTCACTATGGCTGTGGAAGTGGAAGGCAAGACTTTTGAGGCTTCTGGTCCATCCAAACGCACTGCCAAACTCCATGTAGCCGTTAAGGTATCTTGTGTACATGTATACACTCTATGCTTGTATACCATGACAATAGTGGCATTACAATTGAATGAATATTACAAAATCAGCTGTACATATATATCCATTACCAGCTGGGTTAAATCTCTCCTTCTGTGCAGGTGCTACAAGACATGGGTCTACCTACAGGTGTGGAACTGAAGACGGCTGAACCTGTGAAATCTGAAGAAAATGAAGTAACAGTGGAAGATTTGAAGCCCATAGAACACTCAATAGACACCTCTGACACAGGAGCAGCCCACGCAGAGATAAATGATGCTGCAGAGGTTCAGTTTCACTCTGCTAAAAGGATTCCAGTATTTTATGATGATTTATTCATATTTATTATCAACTTTCAGACTGCTCGCCAACAGGGACCGATCTTGACCAAGCATGGGAAGAATCCAGTGATGGAGCTGAACGAGAAGCGTCGTGGCCTGAAGTATGAGCTGATCTCTGAGACTGGAGGCAGCCATGACAAGCGCTTTGTCATGGAGGTGGAGATTGACGGACAGAAGTTCCAGGGAACAGGCTCCAACAAGAAAGTGGCTAAGGCCTATGCCGCCCTGGCTGCTCTGGAGCAGCTTTTCCCTGAGGGTTCTTATCCTGACGCTGCTAAAAAGAAGAAAGGACCACCCATGGTGAGATTGGTTCTGTCTGACTTTTTAGGAGGTTATAGGCAGGCGTACATTAGATTTCTGTTTGTGTTTAGCACTCAGGCTTTGGCATGATGGGAGCAGGAGACAGTGCCACGCCCCGGGGAAGAGGAAGGGGTCGTGGAAGAGGACGAGGATACAACAATGGAGGAGGTTATGGGCAAGGAGGTAAATTTGGACCAGAAAAAATTATACAATTGTAATGTTATCGTATTATTCAAAAGGGATGTCTTGGTGCCTAATATTCTTTTCCTTTTTTAGGTGGGTTTGGAACCTACGGTTATGGTAACAACTCTACCTCCGGATACAGTAAGTTTTTTTTTCATTCTTTTATCTGTAATGTACCAATTGTGAATATATAATGTACATACTGCTATACATGTTTAGCAACAATATGGTTACAGAGAAACAATTGCATCTTGACGCCACAGTAGCACAGAGGGAACTTCTTCAGTCATTTTATATTTCTCTGCTTCTCTGCTGAGCCACAGGTCTCTTTTCTACTTTTTGAGAACCACTTCACAGCCTGTTCTGACGCCTGACCTACCTGAGTGTGACAGCAGCAGAGAAATCTAAAAAAAAAACAAACCCTCTCAATTACACATCTAATCTGACCCTCTGCCAATATGTGGCACAAAATACATCCAGCTCCCACAAAGCTAATGGTGATATTTTCCCTTCTCTGCCCTGTCTCACTCTTTAGGTGACTTTGTCTCAGACTGTGATGGGTTCCACGAGTTTGCAAAATAGAGCTTCCACTCTTAGACATTTTCAAAGAAATTTCACCAGAAAAAATTTATGTCCTGACAACGCCATCCTTCAAGTTCTTACACCTGGAACAGTGACCATCTGCCCTTCCACCCCACCTTTCATGTACTTGGACACCACCAGAGGAAGTGCATGTTCTGTCTGTGGACTCTTAAAACTACAGGGCTCATCTTATGTCCTTGTTGGACCAGAACAGGACATTTTAATGGATTGCCTGGATGAGATGAAGGTCTATGGGATATGATCCATTGGCCACAATCTCTGCACTCAACTGTGTCCGTTTTCCATTCTGTTCAAGTCTTTTATTTGATTTTTAAAATGTTCTCTTGCATTCAAAGCAACTGCTCTTTTTATATGAGATCAGAAAAAATAGCTGTTTACACCAGAAATCAAATGAGTGTTGCCTTTCAAAGTATGGATTTTTTATTTTGCTGTTCTATAGTTTAAGTTATTTTTGTTTCCTATAACAAAGCTCCGTGTTTAGCATTACTGGCTGTACCAATACAGATGCATGCTGAGACCCATATATGCCACGTGCCAATCTAAACATTCATTTGGAAACAAACTTTGTTATAGAATACTGAAGCTGGCTTTTAAAGCAGAATTGTATGATGACATTTTGTGGCAACTAAGGTAATGTTAAACTCACTATAGATTAATTAAATACAATGTAAATGCTAATGACTTAATATTTGGGTGTTTTTTAAAACTAAGTACATGTGGGGCACTCTTGAGAATACAGACTCCTGAAAATTACAGGGATGGCTTCACTCAATTAAAAGTGGTTATATGTATGTTTTTTTATGTAATAAAGGCCACTGTTACTATTTCCTACTCCTACTAGTAACTGTATTTTTTAACAACTTTGAATTTACTATAAATTGTTTATGAACCAAAAAGTTTTTTAATTTACACGGAATCTAAAGGCTTTCAAAATGTAGAACATGTTTAATAAAGGACCAAATATATTGAGTGCATTTTGATTTATACAATAAGCTTAGGAGTTGTTATCCATTACTATTTACTGATATACAATTATACAAAATAAAAATTGAAGGACATTACATGTAGTACTCTGAAGAACAGCAGAGTCTGCCATTGTTGACAGTGGCTGAATTTTGTCATCAATATAATATGTACGTTTCAAATATGAATATGTCCTAAATTTAATGTGAATAGATTTGCCTTTATAAGAAGTGTTGCACTTTTTAAGTGGTCTGTGTGTCTTCTTAGATTACTATAACAATGGTGGGACTAATGGAGGAAACGCCTCTGTGAGCAGTCCCTCAGGTGGACCTCCTCCCAGCTCCTCCCCTGCATCAGCCCAGAGCTCCTACAGCTCCTACTACGCCAATGAGGGAAGCTACACTGCGCCTGCTGTTAACAAGACACAACAGAAGAAGAAGCCTCCCATGCACAAGGGAGGCAAGGCTCTTTATCAGGGGTCCAACAGCAGTAGTGGCTCCTCAGCAGGATACCAGTCTCCCACTCCCTCAGGACAGGCATCCTATAACCAGTATAACCAGGGCTATGGGCAGGGAAGAAGACCTTCAACCAGAGCCAAGGAGGCCACAGGGGGGGTACTCATACAGCCACTGCTTATCCAAGTCAGGTGACTGGAGGGACGCCAAGCAACCAGGATACAGTTATGAAGGTAAGAAAAAAAGACAACTGGCAAAGCTCAAAAACTTTAGTGCTACAATCAGATTTCCTGCTCATTATAGACACTAGTGGACAAAATTGTTGGTATACTTCGGTTAATGAAAGAAACTCACAATGACAAAAGTAATTAAATTTTTATGAAATTTAACCAATGAAAGTCAGACATTTCTCAACAGAATTACTTAAAAAAATAAACTCATGAAATAGGCCTGGACAAAAATGATCGGTACCCCTAGAAAAGACTGAAAATAATGTGACCAGAGGGACATGTTAATCCAAAGTGTGTCCACTAATTAGCATTACAGGTGTCTACAATTTTGTAATCCATCCAGTGGGCCTATATATATAGGGCTACAGGCACTGCTACTTGGTGACATGGTGTATGCCACACTCAACGTGCACCAGAGAAAGCAAAGGAAAAGGGTTATCTCTGGAGATTAGAAAGACAAGTATAGACAAGCATGTTAAAGGTAAAGGCTATAAGATCATCTCCAAGCAGCTGATGTTCCTGTGACTACAGTCACAGTTACTCCAGAAATTTAAGATCCACGGGACTATAGACCAACCTCCCTGGATGTGGCCGCAGGATGAAATTGATGACGGATAAACGAATGTAACAGAAGAGCCCAGAAAAAACTTCTGACACAATCTTCCTGAGCTTGAAGTTCATCTTTAATCTCTTTAGATCGCACATCCGTTGTTGTTTGAGTCAAAGTGGACTTACTGGGAGACGACCAGGAGGACACCATTGTTGAAAACGAATCATAAAAAGCAGATTGGAATTTGCCAAACTACATGTTGACAAGCCACAAAGCTTCTGAGAGAATGTCCTATGGACAGAAGAGACATTAAAATGGAAGTTTTTGCCAAGGCACATCAGCTCTATGTTCACAGACGGAGAAATTAAGCATATTAAGAAAAGGAACACTGTCCCTACTGTGAAACATGGAGAGGGCTCTGTTATGTTCTGGGGCTTGCTTGCTGCAATCTGGCACGGGTGTCTTGAACCTGTGCAGGGTACAATGAAATCTCAAGACTATCAAGGGATTCTAGAGAGAAATGTGCTGGCCAGTGTCAGAAAGCTTGGTATCAGTCGCAGGTCATGGGTCTTGCAACAGGACAATGACCCAAAACACACAGCTAAAAACACCCAGGAATGGCTAAGAGGGAAACATTGGACTATTCTAAAGTGGCCTCTATGAGCCCTGACCTAAATCCTATTGAGCATCTTTAGAAGGAGCTGAAACATGCCGTCTAGAAAAGGCACCCTTCAAACCTGAGAACTGGAGCAGTTGAATGAGGAATGGGCCAAAATACCTGCTGAGAGGTGCAGAAGTCAGGAATCGTGTGATTACAGCAAAATATTAAGTTAAGGGTATCATCATTTTTGTCCAGGCCTGTTTCATGAGTTTATTTTTTAAAATAATTCTGTTGAAGGATGGTTGAAAAGCAATGTCTGATTTTCATCGGTTAAATTTCATAGAATTTTTATTATGTCAGATTCAAGTTATTTTTGTGACCATTGTGAGTTTTTCTTTCATTAACCAACAGGTACCAACAATTTTGTCACACACGTTTCTCAGTGTTGAAAATTCTCATGCACGCTCTTGTTTATATTCACAAAACAACTCACTGACAAATTTGTTTAACATGGTAGGATGAAGGTAAGATGGATTGTATAATGTTTGCAATGCCTCCTGGAGGATAAAGAATTTTCTAACTTTTTTTTTCCGCCTGCATAGGCTTCAACACTTCCAGTTATAACTCTCAAGGAGGAGGAGGGAACAACCAGAGCTTCAGCAACAGCCACTCTCAGTATCACAGCCAGTCAAGCTACGGCCGAGGAGAGGGGAGCATGACCTACCAGTACAGATAGACTGTCCCTGCACTCGTGTTGCATTAGTGTCCCCTCCAGATAAAAGATCATTGGCTTGCCTGTGCTCTCTGCCTTTTCTATGTTCGCTTCTTGTGCTTTGGGGTATAAATGTAGCACACATGGGCATACAAGCAGTTCTCTGGACATTTGAGTCTGAGTAGAGTTGTGGTTGAATGTGGTGACCTGTTTTTGTGATTTGGTCAGTGCAAATTGCTGTTTTTAACGTGTTTTGCTTTTGTTTTTTTTTATTGTTAAAAACCTCTTTATGTCCTAGCTGGTTTTACTCGCCGGCTCGAATAGCCCATGTCCTTCGGGGAAGTTGCTGTAAAACATGTATTTTATTTTTTATAATAATCACTAGAACTGAAAAGTGTTCATTTACTTCTTTTTGTAATTTTATCTAGTTCTGTTTTACTTATTAAACTACAGATTACTGGATAACTTGCTCAGTAGATATGGACTGGGTAAGATGTTTTTGTTCTTGTAACGGTGTGACTGTAGAAATAAAATGTTTTTATTTTGAAGTGATTTAAACTGGAAACTAAATTATACCATGCATCATTAACAAATCAAAAAATATAATCTAGATAATTTTAGATTTTGATTTGGAATCCAACATATGGGAGAAACTACATACACACATGGACAAAATTGTTGGTACCTGTTGGTTAATGAAAGAAAAACTCACAATGGTCACAGAAATAACTTGAATCTGACAAAAGTAATAAATAAAAATTCTATGAAATTTAACCAATGAAAGTCAGACATTGCTTTTCAACCATACTTTAACAGAATTATTAAAAATATAAACTTATGAAACAGGCCTGGACAAAAATGATGGTACCCTTAACTTAATATTTTGTTGCACAACCTTTTGAAGCAATCACTGCAATCAAACGATTCCTGTAACTGTCAATGAGACTTCTGCATCCCTCAGTAGGTATTTTGGCCCACTCCTCATGAGCAAACTGCTCCAGTTGTCCCAGGTTTGCCTTTTCCAGACGGCGTGCGTCTGGAAAAGGCACCCTTTCAGCTCCTTCTAAAGATGTTCAATAGGATTTAGCTCAGGGCTCATAGAAGACCACTTTAGAATAGTCTAATGTTTTCCTCTTAGCCATTCTTGGGTGTTTTTAGCTGTGTGTTTTGGGTCATTGTTCTGTTGCAAGACCATGACCTGCGACTGATACCAAGCTTTCTGACACTGGCCAGCACATTTCTCCCTAGAATCCCATGATAGTCTTGAGATTTCATTGTACCCTGCACAGATTCAAGACACCCAGATGCAGCAAAGCAGCCCCAGAACATGACAGAGCCTCCTTCGTGTTTCAGAGTAGGGACAGTGTTCTTTTCTTGATATGCTTCATTTTTCCGTCTGTGAAGACTGATTTGCCTTGGCAAAAATGCCCATTTCTTGTCTCATCTGTCTATATGGACCATTTCACAGAAGTCAGTATGTAGTTTGGCAAATTCCAATCTTGCTTTTGTATGATTCGTTTTCAATACTGGTGTCCTCCTTGGTCGTCTCCTATTAAGTCCACTTTGGCTCAAACAACGACGGATGGTGCGATCTGACACTGATGTTCCTTGAGCTTGAAGTTCACCTTTAATTTTTTTAGTAGTTTTTCTGGGCTCTTTGTTACCATTCATATTATCCGTCTCTTTGATTTCTCATCAATTTTCCTCCTGCAGCCACGTCCAGGGAGGTTGGCTACAGTCCCATGTTTCATGAGTTTATTTTTTTAAGTAATTCTGTTGAAGCATGGTTGAAAAGCAATGTCTGACTTTCATTGGTTCAATTTCATTGAATTTTTTATTTATTATGACTTTTGTCTGATTCAAGTTATTTCTGTGACCATTGTGAGTTTTTCTTCCATCACTGAAGGGTACCAACAATTTTGTCCACGTGTGTAACAATGTCCATGATAATTGTTGGTTTTTAATTACTGAATAAATATTGTACAGATTGAAGAATAAAATACAATTTGATAAACTCTCATAAATAGAGTCCCTACTATGCTCCAACTAAACCGTAGACTGTATGAACTAAAAGAAGGCTCGTAATGACTGTGACTTGACTTTCTTTTCGGACACTACGGTAACATGCGGCTTTACTCCAGTGTTTTCGGCTCAGGGAAACGCGACGTCAGCTCCGGTCTTTTTGGTGCTTTGAGGCGGTAGCATGGCTGACGCCGGAGTAATAGAGGCGCTCTTACGGCTGGTGGAGAGGGCTGACGATGGTGTGGACAGCGTGGAGGCCGCGTCCGGGCTCGGGGTGGACCACCAGGTCGTAGTCGGGGCCGTGAAGAGTATACAGTCCCTCGGAGACGTGAGTTTACCGAACCGAGCAGCACCGGAAGTCCGAATGTCTACTGTGTTCATTTAATGCTCTGACTGATGCAACCATAAGACAGCAACTGGTTTACAATGCTTAAGGTTGTAGTTATAATTTTTATAAATCTAAAAAAATAGTTATCTTGGTTGACCCCAAATGTGCTGTGAAATTGCACATTTGGGGTGGTAATTTTCTAGCCTGGGATCTAGATTAGTTCTCTCCTTGTTTTCTAATTAGAAAGTTCCATTGTCTTGGATGCCCAAGCTCAAGTAACTGCTGCTAGAGATCAGCAGATAGCAGAGTAAACATGGGTCACACTACTGTGAAATTTACCTCATAGCAATTATTCTAGCATAACAAAAATTAATGTCTGACTGATGCAGTCTCTTTTTTTCCTCATAAATGTTGTCTGTCTTGTAGATTATTTCAGCAGAACTGCGCTCGTCAAAGCACTGGGAGCTGACGGAGGAAGGCAGTGAGATTGCTGAACAAGGCAGTCATGAAGCACGCGTGTTTAGCTCTGTCCCAATGGAGGGGCTGGCTCAGAGCGAACTCATGGTATACAAAGACTTCTGTATGATTTCACAGCCTTAAAAATGCACAAATAATTTTGAAGCAAATATGTCAACATTTTATAGAAACTGTCCTTTGGAAAGATTGGCTTCAGCAAGGCCATGTCAAACAAGTGGATCAAGGTGGACAAGGCGCATGAAGGAGGTCCCAGGGTTTTCAGAGCAGTATGTAACTTTTTCTGTTTTGATTTGTAATTGTTTATAAGATGATTTCCATAAAGTATGTGTATTTGTTTGTAGGTGGAAAGTGTGGTGGACCAGGTCAGACAAAAGTTGCTGCTGGTAAAGAAGGGCACCAGCTCCCAACTGGATGAGAAGGAAAAGAATGAACTGAAGAAGCGGAAACTGCTTTCAGAAGTGTGAGTAATATTCCTATTATTTTGAGGTTATTGGACCCATTACTTTACCAGTAGGTGGCAGTGTAATTATTGTTGGTGATGCAGATATAGTAGACATGTGCTCACAGTGATTTTACTAATGTCAGCATACATTTTTCACTCTTTCTGTAACACCCATGTGTAGGACGGTAAAGTCTTACTGGATCATTAAGGGAAACTCCTTCAGCACCACCATCACAAAACAAGAGACAGAACTGACACCAGAGATGATCACCTCGTGAGTTATTCTGTTAATTCTTATATCTGTCAAAGTGATAGTAAAAACATTACATAATTATCATCAAATTTATCAATGTGTAATGTACCTGTCCAGTCTGCCCTCCTCTGTTCAAGAATAGCAGAATGAAGGTACTCAGACAGTGGACACAGAGGAACACTGCCTCTAACAGGGAATCGGTCCACAGACATGGACTGTGCTCTAAAGGCTAGGCAGCACAACAATAGTCTGAAAAATGTGCAAATCCAATATAATAAAAATGTCTATAAATAAAGCTTGGATTGTGCTTCCGCTGCAGATGTGTTCTCATGCTCAGTACGACTACTCAAAATATAAAGGCTCTAGTAATGTGAAATTCCCCATTTAAAACATTTACAACTCAACAAGTGATGTGGTGTACCAGTTTGTGTAACTGTCATTTGGAGAACTTGGTCTTTTGTGGTGGATTGAGTACTTTTTTCTTAATAGGCTGGAACAGACGAGGTAGGAGATCATGTTTGGTAACCCTTCTGATGATGTTTGTGAGTTACAGAGGAGGCTGGAAAGAAAAGAAATTTAAGCCATACAATTTTGAAGCCATGGGGGTAGCTCCAGACAGTGGCCATCTACACCCGCTTATGAAGGTGCGCACACAGTTCAGACAGATCTTTCTGGAGATGGGGTGAGTACAAACTTTGTATATAGAATAAATCAAAATCAAATAACCTTTTAATATCTTCAAATATATGTTAAAGTTGTGGTGTTTATATTTCTCAGTTTCACAGAGATGCCCACTAACAACTTCATCGAGAGCTCCTTCTGGAACTTTGACTCTCTGTTCCAACCCCAACAGCACCCGGCCCGAGACCAGCATGACACCTTCTTTTTGTCTGGTGAGAATTGGTGCATACTTATATGTTAATGTGATTGAAAACTCTTCACTTAACATGTCATTTTCTCCTTGCAAAGAAAAGTTATATTTTTTGTAAGTTATAAGCAATTGTGAAATGGCCACCTTCTTAACAAAATGTCCATTCTGTGCAAAATCTATATACCATTTTCCATTTTGTAGTCACTAAAGAAATTCTTGTTCAACTAAGTCATGCTTTGTACATAAATGAATCAGCTAAAAGCATGCTTTCATCTTTCTGCTGTGGTTTCCTATAAATCCCTATAATTCCAATAAAATAAGTGTAATGAAAACGTTTATCGACTAAGATGCCTATCACAATTAATTGACTACAGCCCTACCATACACATCCTATTTAAAGAAGAAACCATGAAATATTTATTCAAGGTGATCCAGAGTCCTCAAAAGACCTAGCGAAAGCATTATATGTGTAAGAACTAAGAAGGTCAGTCATTCTTTTTCTTGGCTACCATTCTTGTAATTACTTTTCATGTGACTTTTCAGACCAGCTCTGGCCCATGAGTTCCCACGGGACTATCTGGAGAGAGTGAGAAGGTCCACTCAGAAGGAGGGTATGGTTCACAGGGGTAAGACACACATTACATTGCACAGTACCACCACCAATTCAAGTCCAAAAGTTGTGATAAAATTAGCCTGGAATAATAATGGAGAATCAGATATTACAGAGTCCTAGGAGCATGAATGAACCACGCTCACATCTCTTTTTACATCTATGTTTTGGGTCAATCTGTGTGACTGTTATAGTTTCACGCAGTTATCACCAAAAACACTTCCTTCCTCGAACTGGCGCTGTCTTGTAGGTACAAATATGATTGGAAGATTGAGGAGGCTCAGAAGAACATCCTCCGTACCCACACCACAGCAGTCAGTGCACGCATGCTGTATAAACTCGCACAACAGGTAACTTTGAGCTGTGGGCTTCTTAAAGAATGTGACCATAAACAATGCATTGTGTCATTGCACTTTTAATAATACTCAGTCATTTTGCATTTGTTTAGTATTTATTTTATTACTATAAGTTTTCATTCGCATTAATCTTGCCATGTTTTCCCACACCATAGTTACCCTTCAACTACCATTCTGCAGAGACGGAGAGATAGTGCCTCTCAGCCAGTATTATGTAATTGTTTGTTGGGCTGGTTAGGGATGGGACAATAAATAATAATATTGTTTATCATGATAAAAAGTGTGGACGATAATTGTTCATGGGACATTTTATATAATTGCGAGAATCGCCAACAAGGATAAATCAACATTATATCACCAGAATGTACGGGAAAAAATACTACTCCATGATGATCTCGTCTAGATACCCTCTTACCTGAAATGCTGTTGTTTTCACTTATAACAGTAAGTGCAATAACAATGCAATACTATAGATCCTCTTAAGTCTTTAATGCAGTTTAAGACAAGACTGAAAACCAAAATATGGAACCTATTTATACTATTGAAATTACAATTACAATCATATCCGTACAATTTTTAAATGGTCAGCAACTTAATGATTGTGATATCATCGTTAATTGCAATTATTTTGGCCGTGATAAGCGTGACACCAAATTTCAATATCGTTCCATACCTAGGGCTGGTATGATGATTGCTAGCCATGCCTGCCTCTAGCTCTGATGACATACTTTGAAAGCCTCTTTAAAAGAATGAGAGGGATTATAACACAGATCCTCCTCTGCTCTAATCTGTATGAGACAGACTCTGGACATGGGTGTGTTTATTATGATTTTATTCTCCAGATGTTGGCAATTGACAGCATTTGAGTATTTCACTTAACTGACTACACTAATAACATCATAATCCAGCATGATGGGCATTCTTATTTATATATTTTCTTTGAACCAGAATGGTCAAAACCAGAATGAGGTTTATAGTTAAGAACTTTAAAAATTGAGACAAAGATGGAGGAATAAACACCAAAAGCAGCGACTCTACTCTGAGCTCCTCCCATGTAACAGAGCTCCTCACCCTATCTCTAAGAGAGTGACCAACCACTCTACGGAGGAAGTCCATTTTGGCCACTGTATCCGTGATCTTGTCTGTGATCTTTCGGTCATCTACCCAAAGCTCATGACATAGGTGAGGATAGGAATGTAGATTGACCTAAAAGTCGAGAGCTTTGCATTTCGACTCAGCTCTGTCTTCCGGCGGTGTGAGTTAAAGACTCCACTGACTTAGGGCTCTGCCAGACGTTCCAACAGACCCTCACTGTATCTTGGGCCTGCCAGGTCTGTCCGGCTTCCTCCTTCGCCAGCGGATCCAACTCCACCACCAGATGGTGATCGTTTAACAGCTCTGCCCCTCTCTTTCACTCGAGTATCCAAGACATGTGGCCAGAGATCAGATGGCACGACAACAAAGGTCGATCATCGACCTCTGACTTAGGGTGGTCCTGGTGCTACTTGCACTGATGGACACCCTTGTGTTTGAACATGGTGTTCATTATGGACAAACTGGCTAGCACAGAAGTCCAGTAATGGAACGCTGCTTAAGTTCGGATCAGGGAGGCCGTTCTTCCCAATCACCCCTCTCCAGGTGTCACTGTTGTTACCCACATGGGCATTGAAGTCACCCGGTAGAACAATGGACTCCCTGGTTGGTGCACTATCTAGTACCCCTCCCAGGGACTCCAAGAAGACCAGGTACTCTGCACTGCTGTTCGACCAGTAGACCGACACAAAAGTGAGCGACCTGTCCCTGATCCGAAGGCACAAGGATGCGACAGCTGAGCTGTGGGGCAAATAAGCAAGCCCACACCAGCTCGTCGCTGGTCCCCGCGAGCAACACCAGAGAAATGGAAAATCCAGCCCCTCTCAAGGAGGCGAGGCAGACTGTCTAGTTGCTAAGGCTCAACCTCCCGCACAAGCTCAGGCTCCTTCCCCCAAGCAAGGTGATATTACATATCCGAAGATCCGGTCATCAAGGCACCTACCTTCGGCTGCCGGCCAGATCTCTCTCCACCAGCCCCTCATGGATCCTCCCGCAGCTGGTAGGTCCATGGGAGGACGGCCCCACATTGCTTCTTTGGGCTAAGCCAGGCTGGGTCCTGTGGGGAAAGGCCCGACCACCAGGAGATTGCTGTCGAGCACCCACCCCAGGCCTGGCTCCAGTGTGGGGGCCTCAGTAATGCCAGTACAGGCAACATAGCTGGTCTTCTTTTTCTTGTCATTATGAAAGGCTTCTGAACCGCTCTTAGTCTGACCCATCCCCCAGGACCTGTTTGCCATGGGTGACCCTACCAGGGGCATGAAGCCTCTGACGACATAGCTCCCAGGATCATTTGAGTGCTCAAACCCTCCAACATGTAGAGGTGGCGGTTCAAAAAAATCCCACTAAAGTACTATATTTTAAAATATTTGATATTATCTTATCAGTTAAACACGATGTATTTCAAAGTAACATTCTTCTTTCTTTTCCTTTAGGAAAAGTTCACCCCTGTCAAGTACTTCTCCATCGACCGCGTGTTCCGGAACGAGACCCTAGATGCCACCCACTTGGCAGAGTTCCATCAGATTGAGGGGGTGGTGGCAGACTATGGCCTCACTCTGGGGGACCTCATGGGCATCCTACACCAGTTCTTCACCAAACTAGGTCAGTAAGTGATTTTTGGTGTGTAACAATGACACATTTTGTTCATAAATATAAGAAAATTGATCTGACTGACTTCACAAGGTTCAGTTTTATTTGCCTTGTTTATGTTCTAAAATAGGAATTACAAAACTACGCTTAAACCGGCATACAACCCCTACACAGAACCCAGTATGGAAGTGTTCAGTTATCATGAAGGTAAACCAAGCTACTTTTTTTTCTTACTTGAACCTCTTTCATCTAGAGGAACACATATGCAACATGGAATTCTTCACTTTTCTTTAGGCTTGAAAAAGTGGGTGGAGGTGGGTAACTCTGGCGTCTTCAGACCGGAGATGCTGCTTCCTATGGGCCTGCCAGAGGATGTGTCTGTGATTGCTTGGGGCCTGTCTCTGGAAAGGTGAACTCTCCAGTCTCACTAGTACAGATGCCACTGCTCTGATCTGCATTTATTCCTCTCTACGTGAGGTTTTAAAAGTGGAATTGTAATCCCTCATAGAAAAATAGAGGATTATCCTGAAGGTTGCTGCGCTCCAATTTAGTTTTTATGAGGATGAACAAGGGCAAATCTGGGCCAAATTCTACATATTACATTTGTTCTTCTATTTGTTTACTGCATTTGGAATATACTTGACATTTCTTTGGATTAAAAAAGAAATTATCTGGAAGAAAATGTATGCATGTCTTTGTGAAAGCTAGGAAAAGTTATAATGGAATATCTACTCTTTTCAGTTTTAAAATTGAATACTCCAGCTTTTACAGGGGACATTTATGCTATTGTGAGCTTTTAAACCATGCTATGCTCCCTCATGCATTAGTTTTACTCAGTTATGTTTTGATTGATTCATGCATGTTTGAGTAATCCTGTATGTCTTGCATGCTGCCACAATGGAATACCATTATGAATGCTTATCAGTTCTAATATAGTCAGTATAGTTTATGTTTAACAATAAACACTCAAAAAAAGCATACTATGTCTTCTTTAAAACAAAATTACACTGTCCAGTAAACATGCTTTACCCTATAAAATATTTTCTGTATTCTCTAGTAAATGAAATCTCCATGGTGTATGTATCTGCAAATCTAAAAATGGAAAGATTGTTTTAAAAAGTCAAGTGTGAAGACTTAAGTAAACACACACTTGTCATGGCTAATAAGTACATGTCAAATCAACTGAGGAAAGCTCTATAATCCGTGCTGTGTAATCCTTTGTGCAACCAGACTTTTGCGTTTGGGCTCTGACCTGTAGCTGCATAAACTGACTTTGTTTTGGCTGCAGTTGCAGAGTAGTGATACCCTCTCTTGTTCTACAGGCCCACCATGATCAAGTACGGCATCAACAACATCCGAGAGCTTGTTGGACATAAGGTCAACCTGCAGATGGTGTACGACAGCCCTATTTGTAGACTGGACTCGTGATTGTGACCCTGCTGTAGCCCTTTTAACTGTACGTGGGACCGTCAAAGCTGCAATGGAGAACAGTCATTGATTTTTATGCAATGCTGCCTCTGTTTGAAAACAACTAAATGTACAGAAAAACATCTGTACATTTTGGAATAACACAAATATTGAATAAATTGTTTTTGAGTTAACAACCTTAATGTGTATGCTTTGTGTATTTTTTATTTGTTTTCTCAACAATGTACTATTGGGAAGTCATTGTTTCTGGTTTGTTTTACAGATGTGAGCATATCCCTGCAGGCATAACATTCTTCCACTTGGTGTAAAATTGCTCAGCCTATTTGAACTCATGGTTTCACCTGCACTATGGAACTTTTCTGGAGGAGGGAAAACCTGTTTTGTCTCCTATGAAGACGTTGCTTCCACTGGAATGTAATCACAGCATAAAATATTGTGATTATTCAATTTCAACTATTCACTTTCAATACTAAAATGTATAACCCTCATATTAAAAACACTATTACTCCAGTAATGTCACCAAAAGTTCATGGCCTTAACCAATGGAACCAACTACTAAGCCCATGCTGGCAGTACTCACCTGTCTAACTACTAAACCTGGCACCCAGAGTAACCAAAAAATAAAAATAAAAAAAATAATCACACTCCATTGTGTCATGAGAGCACCAAAGTAGAATACTACTGTGCAACTCAACAACAGCTTAAATGCATTAAGACAGACACCAGGCATTAGTGTAACCCCAATTTCTATGAACAAAAATCATACCTATCAGAGTAGCTAACTTACCAATGTGTTAATTGGTGTTACTGAGTGTTGTGGCACAGGGGAATCCCTTTGCAGCCTGAGATAAAGGTGGGCAGGATTATGGACATGGAGAATTGCGGGAACTCTGTAAGTCTTTCTTTGTAAGCCTAAGCTATGTGTCTGTCTTGACCTTTTGCTTAAGTAATGAAGGGTCAGATGCTTGTGAATGCTCAAATGCATGAAAATATTAAGAGGGCTATAAAATACTGAACTGTTTGACAGGCAAAAAAAAAACAAAAAACGTAGGAAAGCCCTTTATTGTCTTAGAGCATAAATACAGTTGAAAAAAGTTTACATACACTATAAAAAGACATGCTTTTTTTTCTCATTGTCTGACATCAGACAATGAGTCACTTAGGATTACCATAATTATTTCTATTAGCTAAGTGACCTAATTGCCAGAATAATGAGAAAAGGATTTCTTTGACAATTTTTCATTACTTTCTTCAAAGTCAGAAGCTTACAAACATTGCTTTAGTATTTGGTACCATTGCCTGGAATAATAATTGGCAGGAATTTTGGTCCATTCCCCCACAGAACTGGTGTAACGGAGCCTTGCTCACTCATGCCTTTTAAGGTCTGCGTACACATTTTCATCAGGATTGCGATCAGGGCTTTGTAATGGCCACTCCAAAACACTGATTTAGTTATCCTTAAGACACTTTGTAACTAGTTTGGCAGTATGCTTTGGGTCATTGTCTATTTGGAAGACCCTTTTGCGCAAAGCTTTAACTTCCTGGTTGTTGTCCTTAAGATGATGCTTCAGTATTTTCAGATAATGTTGTTTCCTCATGATGCCATCTATTTGTACAAGTCCCTCCTGCAGCAATACAACCTCACAACATGATGGTGCCATCCTTGTATTTCAGAGTTGGGATGGTGTTCTCAGGCTTGCAAGCTTACCCTTTTTTTTCCTCAAAACGTAGCAATGCTCATTATGGCCAAACAGTTCAATTTTAGTTTCATCAGACCACAGGACATGCTCCAAAAATTAAGGTATTTGTTCCTGTGTGCATTTGCAGACTGTAATCTGGCTTTTTTTTATGTTTCTTTTGGAGTAATGTCTTCTTCCTGCTGAGTGTCCTTTCAGCCCATGTCAGTACAATACTCGTTTCACTGTGGATAATGACCAGTTTCAGCCAGCATCTTCTTTTGCTTATGTTCTTGGGTCGATATGCACATTTCAAACCAAAGCACGTTCATCTCTGGGACACAAAGCCCATCTCCTTCCTGAGCGCTATGATGGACATTCCCATGGTGTTTATACTTGCGCATAATTGTTTGAACAGATGAACGTGGCACCTTCAGGCATCTGGAAATTGCACTCAAAGATGAACCAGACTTTCCAAGTCCACAATTCTCTTCCTTGGCTCATTTCTTTTGACTTCCCATAATGTTACACAAAGGAGCAGTGTGTTCAGGTGTGCCCCAAATGCATCTACAGGTGTGTCTCTAATTAATTTAACTTTGAAAATTGTAGTAATCTTACTGTATGTAAACTTCTGACTTTGAAGAAAAGTAATGAAAATTTTTTTTAAAAATCGTCCTGTCATTATTCAGGCATTTAGCAAATTCAAATAATTTTGGTAATCCTAATCAACCTAAAACAGGAAAAGTTTAGTCTGATATCATGTCCTGATCGTGAGGGGAAAAAAGCATATGTCTTTTTATATAGTGTATAAAAATGTTTCAACTGTATAAACCAAAAATGGTATAAATCCACATACTGAAAACTGCATAAACCTTAGGCACAAAAACAATACAGCCTTCATTATTTTCTGTCTCCTTCAACTGATCTTGTCATTCACGGCTAAGAAGAAAATCCACAAGTGTTTTAGACTGTGCACATACACTGAATGTAACAGCAACATAGACTTACAGGGAGTACATTTTTCATCTTCCTGAGGTTTCCCTAGACACACTGATAAAAACATAGCAGCCATTTTGTGCCTGTGTCTTCCCAGGGCCTGTAATTGTAAAATGTCTAGTTGCCCATAGTCATATTCATAGTGGTAGTATAAAAATGTGTCATATTGTGTACAGTGTCCCTTGTGACTCTTCACTTCACTCGCTTCATAATTCCCGGGGTATGCTGACCTCCTTGTCAGCGGGGCTACACGTCAGAGCCAAAGAGCTGGTGGGGCTGTGAGAGTGTGGGAAGAAGTGTGGTATGTAGGGTATGGCTGCCAGCAGCAGAGGACTGATCTGAGGACTCTCCTCTGGGGGCAGAGGTACCACCACCTCGTCTGGGTCCCACACGTGGAAGGCATTGTGTGCAAATGGGTGTACAGGCGGGTGGCTGGATGGGTGGTGGCATGGGTGTGTGTCCTTTTCTTTGTCTTCATCACCGTGTGGACCCAGAACACATTCTGTGCAGGGAAAAGACAGTTTAAAAGCATTATTGTGCAGCTCCGATAGAACAATGTTGGATGATTAAATGTAGGCTGGATAATTGGATTGGCATGAATTCAATTGTACTTTGAATTCCTCAAGTCACTTCCCCCAGTTCATTAAACTGCATTAGGTTTACTTTGTTTTTGATAGACTATTGTCTTGTATCTGAGACAGGGATCTCCAACCTGCAGTTCGGGAGCAACTAGTTGCTCTAAAAAGTATAGGAATTCTATAGAGCTGCGTGTATATAATCAAATGTATAGTTTAGGTGACTTCCTTTATGTAAATGTATTCTTAATGGGTTATAAAAATACTAAATGTTGAGGGAAAAATCTAACTGGTCTTAAATTGTCAAAAAAATTGCCAAAGTGCATTGAATACATATTAAACTCCATAGCCTTCAGTTAACAGGTTTATATTAAAATCCGTTTTATCAGTTTGCAAAATAATTACGTATCCATAGCCTACCTGCTATGTCAATGGCCAAGTCCTTGATAAGATGTCCAACAATAGCATAAGCGACGCCGACCACCACCAGCGCTGCCATTAGCAGGTAGAGCACTGCTTTGGGCAGCGGGACGAGGTCCTTTGCTACGGGCCTGTACTGTTTGTATAGAGGCTCGTCCAGGAAAAACGCGTGCGCTCCTCCCGTGGTAGAGTTCAAACCCGTCATATTATACACACTCATGGTAGCTCCGTGTCTGCGGCTCACAGTTTATTCAAAACCTTTTTATTTGAAACTTCAAACTTCGTGCATGTTGTTGGTTCAGTCCTCCCACTATATACATATATATATGAAAAGTTTAGAACAAGCATAAAAAAAACTCAAATCTATTCCTTTGGGATTCCAAAGCCCGCTCGCCGTGAACTCTTCTCTTCGCAGTTGGTTGCAACGTGCTCACTTCTGTCCATGGTGCTGAAGAGCGCGGCGCTAAGCTGATTAGACATTAGGCCCCGCCCACATGAGCACCGCCTCATTCAAAGATCTACGTGATCGGAGTAGGACCTCTGATTTGCTGATAATTTGTTCCAATATACTTTTTGTATTATACATTTAATGCTTCATAATTTGATCTTACAAAAACTACAGTATTTTATGTGTCTATGTCAATACCAAGTCTGTTGTTTGCCTGGTGTGAAACAACCTTCCACTTGATTGCAGCCAAATTTGTAGCCCCCTTTCTACAAGTTACATCACAAGTAACAAGTCCAAAAGATGAAAAACTCCTGGTCAAAAATACAGCAGCAATTTCCTTATGTAAGCAAAGTATGGTGTAAAAGGCCATGTCATTGGATTTGCCGATTCTGTAATTCTGTCCACTTCAGACATAACTGTCCGACTACACCAGACCTGAATAGTCAATTCTTATTTGAGAAAGATAAATGTGAGGGCCAACTGGAAGGCTATGCAAAATAACACAAATATATTGAATAACAAATTAGTAATCAGAGAATAATTAATATATTTATATTCCTATTGATACAACTGTGATGTGATTGCTGTCATGTCCAAATCCATCACAGACACTTTGTATAATTAAAACAAAAAACAATTAAAAGGCACAATTTCTTTAGAGCCGATATTAGTGGCAGGGAAGGTGCATTATCAGTAAGATTTACAATCTTTCTAAATCCAAATTCAATAGAATGGAAATAGATTAGAAGAATGGAAGAAGGGGGGGATCAGCAGTAGTGTTTGTCCAACTGAGTATTTATTTCAAATTGACACAGCAATTAATGTGTTAACTTTAAACTTATCCACAGCATCACTGTAACATTGGCTGAAATATGATCTCTCTTTCATTTTTAAAATGACTAATTCCTGCATACTGATCATGTTTCAAACGCAAGACATTACAGTTTGGTTGTACTGAATATTGTATTTAACTAAAT
The DNA here is from genome assembly GCF_009829125.3 of Periophthalmus magnuspinnatus. NCBI lineage: Eukaryota > Metazoa > Chordata > Actinopteri > Gobiiformes > Gobiidae > Periophthalmus > Periophthalmus magnuspinnatus. The sequence continues at coordinate 29,327,636 of NC_047133.1, read as the reverse complement.
AAGTATCCAGTCCAATTATGAATGCTTAACAATAGGAAATGTAAGGTTCTTAGGTCTTGTTTTTTCCATATATCTGGAAACCAAAAACTGTTCTCACAATGCCGTCTCTGTACGAGTACTTTACACACTAATGACAGACAGTAAAAAAAATAGCTCTCTTTTATATTTTATATTTCAAAGTCTACATGTAATGTAATTTCAGAAGCTGATGACGGAAGTACTTGCTCTTGGATCTACTTCTCCACAGTGAAGGCCTGCAAACCAGTGATGGCTCTTCCAAGGATTAGAGCGTGGATATCGTGGGTGCCTGTGGCAGGAGAGGAGCAAAATTAAAAATCATATGAACAGGTGCATTGAGGACACAGATGGCTTTTGGTTTATTTCTCTTCGATTTAGGATCAAATAAATGTAATAGGTTAAATCTAATCTCCCGGTAAGGCAAATTGTTAACCTTCGTAGGTGTTGACGGCCTCGAGATTCATAACATGGCGGATGATGTGATATTCGTCTGAGATGCCGTTTCCTCCCAGCATGTCTCGAGCCTGTCTGGCAATGTCTAACGCTTTACCGCAGCTGTTTCTCTTCAACATGGAGATCATTTCAGGAGATGCCCTAAAGATGAGAAAGAAAGAGCTACAGCAAATTGATCTTCTGTTCAGCTGTTCCCTTTCTGATGTTGCCAGAGTAACACGTGACAATATAATCCTCCAATTCTTCACACATCAAATTACTTCCATGTTCTCTTACAAATGCAAGCTCCAACTACAGCATCCTTCTGCTCATATATTTAAGGCCTGGTGTTTAAAATGTCTCAGTCTGGTCTCTGAGTTTATGTCTAAACAATCTAGCAGTAACAAGAAGCATTTGTATTGACAAAGTTACTTTTTAGCATCAATGAGTCGTCCTAGCTGTAGACAGGACTGTAGGCCAATAGAGATCTCTGTGAGCATGTCGGCCATCTTCTTCTGCATTAGTTGATTCCTCGCCAACGGTACGCCAAACTGGATTCTGTTGAGAGAATGATCAAATATAAGAGTAAATTATTACAAAAAACTATACATGTGTTGAACTGTTAAAAAAATAACGTAAGTCTGACCTGTCAAGTGTGTACTGGCGAGCTGCATGGAAGCAAAACTCTGCTGCTCCAAGGGCACCCCATGCAATGCCATATCGAGCATTGTTCAAACAGCCAAATGGACCCTGACCAAAAGTACAAATTGGATTATAGGCGACTGAACAGTGATTTCAAAAAAATTGTTTGCGTTGCAGTCTTACTAGACCTGTCATGATAATTATAATATCAACTTATCGTTCAGTACATCTGCACATTTTCTTTGTAATAATGAGCTGATTTTTGTTATTTTAGTTGTAATACACAAGATATGAGTTGTAGAAGGTAGAATAAATAAAGTTTGTGGCTTATTGTTGCTTCATTTTGCCATTTAGTTGTTGCAGCTCAGGCCTTTTAATGAAACAGTCAACCATATTTTCCGGACTATAAGTTGTACTTTTTTTCATAGTAGGACCGGGGGTATGACTTATACTCAGTTGTGAATTATATGTGAAATAATTAAAATATATAATTTCTCGTCTTCGTTATTGTCACTCTGACAATCGTGTGAGGGCACTTTAGACTTGTGAACCAGTATGACAGCCACGCGGAAGCTGCACTTCATCTACTTCCTGAGTTGATGACCACCAAGGATGAAGAGTTCAATGAATTTTGTGGATTTAGAGTGAGATAAAGAATAAACTTGTTAGCTTGTTTTTTATGCTTTAGTTATCTGATTAACCGTTAATATCTTACGTTAACATACCAGACACATATTCAGTTCTTGTTTATGCTTCATGTAGCTGAATAAATATGTGTTATGTTAGCATAGCTATTTGATTAACTGTTAATATCTTACGTTAGCATACTTGACACGTATTCACTTTGTTGTCTATGCTTCATGTTGCTGAATAAATATACCAGTAAATGTATTACATTAGTGTGCTGTACTGCTATTCAGCCTGTTGTTCTTTATTTTATTGTTATTATTATAACTTGCCTTTAAAAATAAAATGTCTGTCCTGGGTCTCAGATTTTGTAAAATAAATTTCCACAAAAAATGCAACTCATAGTCCGTGCGACTTAAAGTTTTTTCTTCATTATTATGCATTTTTTCGCTGGTGTGATTTAAACTCCAGAGTGACGTATAGTCCAGAAAATACAGTATTTAAAAATTGGTTTACTGGGATTATCCTGCTTCGTGTCAGCGCCATAAAATAGTTTCAATATTAGCGCTTATTGCAGAACATCTCTGTAGCAACATATTGTGCTTCAAAATTTGCTATCGTAGCAAACATAGGTCTTACCCCCAGACCCGATGCATTTGGAAGGAGGTTTTCCTCTGGCACCTCCACCTCGTCCATGAGGATCATCCCAGTGGCTGATGCTCTCAGGGAGAACTTCCCTTCAATTTTTGGAGTGGACAAACCCTTCATCCCTCTCTCCAGAATGAACCCTCTCACCTTTCCATCATCACACTTGGCCCAGACCACTGCGATGTCCGCCACAGGGGAGTTGGTGATCCTGAAACACATATTGCTTATTTTAAGGAAAAAAGCTAATAAACAAAAATACCAGTAACACATTTTAAATTGTTGTTGTAATTCATATTTTAAAATTCTATTAAAATGTCAGTACTTAAAAGGTTTCACCATCTCCATAAATGTATCATTGACCATTTGAGTAGGTAATCCTGTATCTGATGAGAACAGCTCTATCCTGTGGACTGTTAAAATCACAGTAATTAGAGCTTACAAGTTAATATGAAAGACTGTTTCACAACAGGATATCCTGTAAAGGCCTTGTTAGTGCTGACTAAAAGGTGCAGTCCAGGCTAAGCTATGATTTAGAAAACATATAAACACCACTACTGAGACTATTGAACAAAACTGACTGTATAACACAACACAACAAAGCAACTATGAACACTCTTGAAATACACCCTTTATCTGTCCCTGTGATAGTTCATAGACACAACTGCCCTTATGAACCTGTTAATGTATTAAAAATATCCATTGCTTTTATTTGGATATTGTACAAGACTGAAGAACAGAAACTGCATTTGATTTATACACGTAAGTTGAATGCTTTATGATAGAGAGACTGCTAAATCTGATCCCCAGTAGTGAATGAAACAGGCCTTCTTGGTACCCACCAGGTCTTGGAGCCGGTCAAAGAGTAGGTACGGCTGGATGGGTTGTATTTTGCTCTAGTTTCCATGCTGCTGGGATCACTGCCATGGTTAGGCTCTGTCAGACCAAAACAGCCTAAAATCTCCCCAGTAGCTGGTGGTAACACAGAGAAATATCAATACTGATAAAATGTGCAATTGGGTTGAAGTTCTGTTTTTATTTTTTTACCCAGTTTGGGCAAGTACTTCTGCCTCTGCTCCTCTGTGCCATAGGCGTAAATGGGGTACATGACGAGGGAGGACTGGACACTCATGACTGACCGATAGCCACTGTCTACCCTCTCCACTTCTCTGGCTATCAGACCATAACCCACATAACTGGTGCCAGCACATCCATAACCTTTCAGCAGCCAGAGAAATACAAAAAAATCAAACTACATAAAACATTTCACAGACTGAGATGGGACTATCTGAGCAAAACCACTAAATAAACATTTGCTGTAACTGACCTTTAATAGTTGGACCGAGGACACCCATCTCTCCCATTTCTGACACAATTTCCCTGTGAAACACTGAAAAAGATCAATTACAATGCATTAATCCCTTTTGTCATACACTCTATGTTGTTCACTTTATGAACAGCAATGGGGGTATGGGCAATATTGGCAAAAAGTTGTATTTCAACAATTCCAAGATATTTTGGCAATCCAACAGCGCATTTAAACGTATTATCTTAGGTTTCCCATCTCTAAATCAATCAAGATAGTATCTATCTACAGTTCAATATATTGCCCACCTCTAATGACAACCCATTAATTCACTGTTGACTAATGGGAAACCAGAGGATTTCCTTAAAAGGTTTAATATGATTGATCACAGCTTGTAAACAATGACAATAACCACGTAGCTAATATTTTGAATAATTATTAATGGTTGCTTATGAAAATATTTTCTCCCATACAAGAAGTTATTTTCTGACATAATAACTACATAGAGCTAAACAGAATGCTGACACACTGTACCTTCATTTCTGTTTGCCAGTAAGATGCGGGGCATGAGTTTCTCTTGGCAATATGTGCGGAAAGAGTCTCGGATCATAACCTCCTCCTCAGTCAGCTGACTATCCAGGTCAAGAGGATCTTGCCAGTTAAAATGGACTTTGGCTGTTGGATATGGAGTATTGTATTAAACAGGGACACAATCTGGTGATGGATCTTGTATGCAACAATAAAGAGAAGCACATACGTGTTTTGGACTTGGTTTTATGAGCCTCTGTGGACAAAGAGGGCAATGATACATGCAGAATAAAACAAATATATTTTATGAAGCCTGTATTATTACACGCACCTTGAATGGCAGGTGCAGCAGTTCCCTGTGCTCTGGAAGCTGACACAATAGCACATTTTTGAGGATTCAACAGGAGCCGACACACACCTCTCAATGCCATGATGAGTTTGACTAGAATCACACAAAAGTTATTAATGAGAATACAGTGAGGTGCAGCAGATAACATTGTTTTATATTATTTATGATTCTCTCTACGAATACAGTTAATAAATGAAATAATATGTCTGGCCCTGTACAAGATGAATATGCACACACAAAGACAACAAAATGCTGGCAGTAAACAGATTCTCTCTCTGTAAACATAGCACTCCAGCCATGCTAAGCTAACGCAGCTAACTTAGCCCTTAGCACGATATTAGCTTGCTTCTGTCGACTTATAATAACTATCAAATATAGAAACATGCCAAAACACAAAGCAGTGAATGTCTGACTGACAGTTGTTAAACGTATATACTTAGTGCGTTATGTCTCACAAGTCCTTGTCCAGAGTCCCTCCTGCGTCTCTCAGGTGACGGGGCAGCAGCGTGTGTGAAGCAGCGTACGTCACAACACCGACCCACGTCATCACGCATTCTCAGGCCTAGTGCGCTGCGCTAAACTCCATTCTCAGATCCACGCTTACAGCACACTGATCACTTTCTGTTACATCATGACAAACGGGTCTGTGTCTAAACAAATTCAAAACAAACTGTGACTTTGTCTTTATCGGACGTGTGTGTCCATGGCCCGATTGTTCCCGATGATGTAGATGGCTGTTATATAGATCCATAGGAGGGGAAACCATTGGGAAGAGCCATAGATCCCACCATGGATCTAATATGATCTGAATGTTATTATACTTCCATCATAGATCCATGGGGAGACGGAGCTGCGGTTGGCTGTCTCACGGCTAGTGTTACATTGCTTTTTATGGCCAGAACAGGGGGCGCTGTCACACAAAACGGGACTTTTTTGGTGTCTAAGGCTATTTGAGAGTGAACAATGAAATAGAAACTTAAAAGCTCGCGAGGATTTGAATCCGAACACAGCCGTAGCTTTTCAAGAAAACATAAGGACAGAAATTTACCCTGGCATGGGGCAAGTTCTCATAATCAGTTTTGTTGTCCTTAACTTTTAATAACTTTGAAGGCCCGGATATGCCATTGTGGTTTGTTATAACATTGTTATTATAGGTCTACATCACATGCTCATTAGATCTATCCTGCATCATTAGGCTGCATCATGACTACATTATTTTGAATGTGGAAATATTCACTAGCATAGACCTAGCCTATATGTGGTGTAATTGCAACAAAGTTAACAGTACTAGTAACGGTACAACTCCCACCCAGAGATGAGCGTCCCATTCGCAGTGTGCTATTGGCCTAGCCTTCTGTCCATCAGACCTTTGTGCGCACTGATTGGTCTCACGACTCCTCGGAGTTCTCTCTCTCTCTCTATGTTATCAGGGCAGTCTAAGATTTTGGAGCGACTTCTAGAAAGTGTTTTAAGTACGACCAGCGACGCTTCATCGACGCTGTGTGGGGAGAAATGCTGAGTAGTCGCCACATATGAGCAATTTTGCAGAAGAAGGAGGATTCCCTAATCATGGAACTAGAGGAGAAACCGAAATATGGTAATAATTTAAACCCCCACAGCATGCGCCTGTTCATTTGTCCTGGGATAGCAACACTCACTATGCGATTAACCATTGGGGCTACAGGCTTTTTACGCTATTTATTCCAAAATATCTGTGCTTAAGTGTTATAGACTTGACTAGAGACACATGCTTAAACACTTTTCTTCATATTTTGTTCACTGTACTCTGCAAACGGATCACTTTCCCTTAAGAGCCAGTGTTTATAGTTTGCACGCTACCTCTGGGGGTTCACTTCCGTGGGAACAGCCAATGTGGCCACATATTTTGGCTGGTAGCTGTGCTAAAGCTGTTTGTGAGTGTGGATACAAAGTAAATGACCGTGTTATTGTCCCGGGGTACAATGCCCTAATGCGCGCTGCGCTTGTCCAGTTGCTGCCACATTCCTCAGTGTGGTAGGGAAGGCAATAGGAGCTCACCTCCCAGCTGCTATGTTTAGGGCACAACTTATTAAAATGCCACCAGGTTTACATTGCCACATTGCTTTTTTGGATGCCCCTTTTTTACTTAACCTAATCTATTGTAGATTTGCATACATCATAGGACTTCTAAATTGAAAAAAGTTTTCAAAAAGATTTTCCATGTCAGAAATCTGAAGGATGACTCATGTTTGTGCTTACGTGCATTTTACAGTAAAGTTTTGTTTTCTTGCAGCACAAAGTCATTACCATAATGCCTCATCTCTTAATGACTAATCCCTTCTTCAAATGTATCCATGTATTGTAGGAGAAACAGCCTACACAAATGGGGCAAGCATATTTATTGGAAGCGTGGGATTTCCAATTACATTAAAAACAGAACTGGCTGTTTTATTGTTCTGTTTCAAAAGAAGTTTTAAGTTTTAATTTTGCATGCGGTTATCACTCATTTTTGGCTCCAAACCATGTCAGATGAGACTGAATAAGGGCCCATGTTGAAGTAATTTACCACCAGATCCCTCAATGACAGGACAGAGGCAGTAAGTATAATGTATTGCCAGGCAGACATGTAATTAGAAGCTGTATTTAGAAGAGTGCATGGTTTGAAACTCCACTCTCTCCATTCTCTATTTTCTTATTCCATAGACAACATGGTTTTTCTTCACCTGTTTTCACTTTAAGAGCCTAGTGGTATAAAAACAAGACCATGTGACTTAGCTAACTGTCAAGTGTGTGCCAACGTCTCGGAGTGCAGTGTGTGGTGAGGCTAATAAGCAAAGGGAAATGGGTGTCTGACAGGAGGAGATATGCAGAGAGCTTGGATTGTCAAATGAGCAACCTCAGAATCTTCAGCGTCATGCTCTGTTAGCTACACACAGTGAAAACTAATGATCCATAGGACAAGAGGCTGACAAGAACTCTCACAAACTGAAGGTTGGCTACAAAAAACTGAGGCATTTTTATACTATTTCAGCATGATCATGCTCACAGTTAATATTGCTATAATATGTAATGTAGTCTGAGCGATAGGATAGTCAAAAGTGTAGACATACATAGCAGACATGTATTCAGTTTGTTGTCTATGTGTTTCGTTAGCGTGCTGTACTGCTATTCAGCCTGTTCTCTATTTTATTGTTATTATTATAACTTGCCTTTAAAGATAAAATGTCTGTTCTTGGTCTCGCATTTTGTAAAATAAATTTCCCCCAAAAAATGTGACTTATAGTCCATTGTGACCAATGCATATTAGACCTGATATTTCCAAGATATGAGATCTGTCTGCAGTTTACTTATTATAGTCATTCTGGCCCACTCTGCTCAAAAAATTTCAAACTCAATTTCGATACTAAGGAATAGACTCCATACTCCATACCGTTTCCAAAAACACAATGACAATAAAAACTCTCTTTATTTAGACATTAGAATGTTATTTTCCAATATTAAATACTAATGCGTTCTTTTATGTCAAGGGTGTCCAAACTGGCCCAATTGATCATAAGCAGTACTTTGGGGCGACAGTGTTGGTCCCCCAACCCAAAGGTTGGAGGATCGAGTCCCGCTTGGACCAAGTTCTGTCGTTGTGTCCTTAGGCAAGACACTTCACCCACATTGCCTAGTATGAAAGTGGTGTGTGCATGAATGATAGGTGGTGGTCGGAGGGGCTGATGGCGCAGATTGGCAGCCTCGCTTCTGTCAGTCTCCCCAGGGCAGCTGTGGCTACAGTAGTAGCTTACCATCACCAAGTGTGGAAATGAATGAATAATGAGTATATGAAAATATAGTGTAGTGCTTTGAGAGGCTTTGACAAGCCTGTAAAGCGCATTACAGGCATGGCATTATTATTATTATTACTTTTAACAGCAAATTAAACTATTTATACAATTGTAACCTCAAACATCACATTTCATTGTGATACAGACATAAAGTGAAAGTGTTTCAGGCCTTATTAATGTACAGCGGCTCTGTCAAAGCTGTGTATAAAGCACTGCACTGCATTGATCACTGGTCTGTGGCCCTCTGCTTCGAATATGTTTTGAGATGTGGCCCTCAATAAAAAAGTTTGGGCACCTCTGTTTTATGCGGTCTTATATCTGTGTAATCCCTCAATTGTCCAGGTATAGGGTCTTATGCTAGTTCTGATACAGCTCAAGATCATTCTAAAACTGCTTAGGAAAGGTTAATTTCTGTCCTGTGACTTTTTTAATGACAATACTCAAATGCGTATTTAGTTTCAATAGTAGTTTTAGTATCGATTAGTATTTGATTTTGAATACTTACTCCATGCTAAGAAATGTAGTCTTTTCTTATTGTGAAACAACTACTTAATAAACAGAAACCATGCCATAATTATATCAAACTTTATGAGATTGTGTGCTTCTTGTTGGTTTCATTTCAGTGAGCAACTGAGTATGGTCTTATAGATTGTTTGCTTTCATCTAAAGGAACATATGTTGAGACATGTTCAGTTGTGGCTAGTACTATGTAGTAATTGTTACAGCCCTAGACCTTAAGTTCTCTTTTGTTGTTTGTATTTATACATTATGTTTCTTGTGTGTGTCCCTGAATCTTCCACTTTCCCCATAATCATGGCTGTTGGAGCCCTTGGATGTGATTGGAAGACTGTTTTCCAGCCTGGCCAATCCTGGGGCCCACCTTCAGCCGCCTCCCAACTACTTAAGAAGATTCGGGACACCTGTTCGGGGCTGCTGGCCTGGAGTGGCCGGTTTGTCAATTTGTGCGTGTCTCTTTTGGTCAAGTCACTACAGGGCTAGTGAGTAGTCAGTACCGACTCTGTCTGTTCGTCAAGATTTTGTTTTGTTAGTGTAAAACAAACATGGAGACATGTTTAACAGATTATTATGGAATTTTGCTGTTACTTCCTGTGCACTTTAAATATACATGGGGCTTGTTGTAAACCCTCTACACCCATCTAGTGTAATGAAAGACATGTGAGCAGAAGGCAGGCTGTGTGCTTAAGTTAGCTTGTCTTCTAAACTGTCCTCATTATAGCAGTGGTTTTGCTTTGGTTTTGTTATGAAATTTTACAGCAATCCACATCAGACATAATCAGCCTGTGCTATTTTTAGTTTGCTTCTCTAGCATTGTGATATTTTGGGTGTTGATGGCAATACAATAAGCAAGGAAATCGAGGAATGTCAGGATGTGAGACAACATCTAGTAATAATTTAGGACAAGTTGGCTATGCTTTCCCAACACATACTGCTAGTGGCTGTGGATTATATTAAAATCTTGGATATTTCTGTGTACCAATTTTATTATCATAATTTAGTATGATCTGTTCTTACTGAAAGCATAGAATGAGATTAATGATTATTATTAGAATAAGATTATTGATGACTATTTGAACACGTCGGTAATGCAGAAATGTACACTGCTCAAATTTGATCATTTGGGGAAAATCACTTAAATCGGTCCACATATCTAGATTCTAAATTATCGATATAGCAACATCAACCATGAAAAAAAAAAACAGTCGATCTCTAATTTAGATTTTTGTATTTTTCTATGTAAAATATATAGTGTTTTCATCTGCTCAGAAGGAATGATCTGATAGAGTGTTAGTTCTGAATTTTTACAACTGTGTGTGCTGCCACTATGGGCCAACCCATAAGGCAACACAATTAATTGGAAATTGCAGTTTGTGGCGTGACAGTTAGCAAATTGCTATAAGGCAGCAATTATTTACGATATGCAATTTACACTGCTCACATTCAATTTAATGATCTTGGACATTTTAAATGTGCATTGTGAACTAAATAGGGATTTTAATAGACTATCCAATTGCAATACTGTAAAACGATTGCAGTTAGATATTTAGTAAAATTGTACAGCCTGAAATGGAGAGAACATGCAAACTAAACACAGAAAGGTCCCATCTGCTCCAGAAATGAAACTTCTTTGCTGTGAGGGGAAAAATACTGAATTAATTGGGGTTGAATGATATTGGAAAATGTTGTGGTATGTGATATGCCTCTTAATGCTCAAAATCCCTTGAATTCTTACTGTGAACAGGTTCTAAACTGGTGCAGCACTAGAATTAATACCACTAACCTACTGCCAATGGAAAGTGCGTACCATAAAAATGAACATATATTTTATTTGTGTGAATCATTATTATCATTCTTAGGAGTCAAATTCCATCCCTTACAGAAGCATTCTGTTAGAAGGGCTCTGGTAGTATTGCACTTGTCCTTATTCATCAAGATTATAAAACAAAATGAAATGGAAAGTTTCAGTCATTCCTTTTGCGCTGAACCATCCAAAAAACATTGACATGCTTTGTTTGATCCATTTCTGTAACAGAAGGGCATTTGTTTAACAGAAGAAGTTTCTCTCTTGTTAAATACATTTTTGATTGGTGTCCATTAAAAAACAACTAAATAATATGAATGTGGCCTTTACTGTTATATATAATTTATGAACTAAAATATTTATAATTTGAACCGAATATTATCAAAATAATATCATTTTGTATTGATGCAATATTACTTGCTTTTTTTTAAATCACATCAAAGCAGTAACAGTCAGCACTGCTGCTACTTTCAATAATATACCAAGTATTTGAGTAAAATTATTTTGAACTCCTGGGGGACTTCAATGCTCATGTGGGTAATGACAGTGACACTTAGACTCCCCGATCTGAACACAAGCGATGTTTTGTTATTGGACTTCTGTGCTAGTCACAGTTTGTCCATAACAAACACCATGTTTGAGCACAAGGGTGTCCATCAGTGCACGTGGCACCAGGACACCCTAGGTCAGAGGTGGATGATCGACTTTGTTGTTGTGTCATCTGATCTCTGGCCACGTGTCTTGGACACTTGGGTAAAGAGAGGGGCTGAGCTGTCAACTGATCACCACCTGGTGGTGAGTTGGATCCGCTGGCGGAGGAGAAAGCCGGACAGACCTGGCAGGTCCATCATGAGGGTCTGCTGGGAACGTCTGGCAGAGCCCTCTGTCAGAGGGGTCTTCAACTCACACCTCTGGGAGAGCTTCAGGCTGAGGACATGGACTCCGAGTGGGCCATGTTCTCCACCTCCAGTCTGCGGTGCTTGTCGCGGCGGCAATTCCTGAACCCGGTGGTGGACGCCGGAAGTAAGGGATGCCGTCAGTCTGAAGATGGAGTCCTATCGAACCTTGTTGGCTCGTGGGACTCCTGAGGCAGCTGATGAGTACCGGCGGGTCAATCGTGCCGCTGCTCGTGCAGTCACAGAGGCAAAAACTCGGGGTTGGGAGGAGTTAGGGGAGGCCATGGAGGAGGACCATCAGACAGCTTCAAAGAGATTCTGACGCCTCAGGAGGGGGAAGCAGTGCTTCACCAACACTGTTTACAGTGCGGGTAGAAAGCTGCTGACCTTGACTGAGTATGTTGTCGGGCGGTGGAGGGAATACTTTGAGGATCTCCTCAATCCCACTGTCACGTCTTCCGAGGAGGAAGCAGAAACTGGGGACCCAGAGGCGGACTCATCCATCACCCTGGCTGAAGTCACCAAGGTGGTTGGCAAGCTCCTCCGTGGCAAGGCTCCGGAGGTGGACGAGATCCGTCCTGAGTACCTCAAGTCTCTGGATGTTGTGGGGCTGTCTTGGTTGACATGTCTCTGCAACATCGCATGGCGGTCAGGGACAGTGCCACTGGATTGGCAGACTGGGGTGATGGTCCTTTTGTATAAGAAGGGGGACGGGAGGGTGTGTTCCAATTATAGGGGAGCCACTCTCCTCAGCCTTCCCGGTAAGGTCTATTCCAGGTACTGGAGAGGAGACTCCTCGGATTCAGGAGTGGCAGTGCGGTTTTTGTCCCGGTTACGGAACACTGGACCAGCTCTATACTCATCGGGTCATCGAAGGACATCGAGAGGAACCAGTTGAGGTGGCTCAGGCATCTGCTCAGGATACCTCCTGGACACCCCCCTAGGGAGGTGTTCCGGGCATGTCCCTCCGGGAGGAGGCCCCAGGGAAGACCCAGGACACGCTGGAGGGACTATTCTCTTGGCTGGCCTGGAAATGCCTTGGGGTCCCACCGGAGGAGCTGGAGAATGTGTCCAGGATGATAAGCGGAAGAAAATGGATGGAAGGATGCATAACAAAACAATTAAGAACAATTTTTAGCTGAAGGCTAAAGATATATCCTGCTGCTCATACTCAGCTGACCCACACCTAGAGTAGTAAAAATAAATATAATACTCGCTTGTAGACATAGTAGCACCTACACATGTCTCCAGTCACAACAGAGCCTTTTATTATAAGATAGCAAGTTCTATAGAGTCACTAACAGAAATGATCAGGTTCAACATTTGTAAATTTGAAATAGCTGGCGAATATTTCACAGGAAAGTATTATGTAATCAATGGAGAAAACTGGCTCTTGTCCCCAAATTGGGAGTATAGCCTTATCACATTCTAGATCTAGTATCTGAAAGCACCAATAGAGGGCAACTGTGAGAGACTCTGAGAAAATCCCTTCTAGTTTTTCTCTAAACACTGATAGACATCTTCCATACCTTGCCCTTATTGCTCAGCTAATCTCTTTCCTGTAGCCTTATTGGTTACATCTGCCTGTTATGTATTGTTAATTGTAGTTCCATGTATTTGAGTATAGTTTTGTAATAGGTTATAGCTCAAATTGGTAGCAGACAGCAGCAGGTTGTTTCTGGCTAAACATTGGGGGAAGTGCAGGGGGTGGAGCCTGAAGTGAACTTGTAGAGCGCTGTAGTCACAGACAGGTTTGACTTGTTCCTCCTGTTCCTTTCCACTTGCACCAATCAGGCTAAAACACCAAGGAAAAAGCAGGTCGGAATTGTCTTTTTCCCAGAAAGAAACATGCCAGAGGACAGAGGAGAATACTATGGAAAGCATGGTAACTACCTGTTTTTATGTTTATACTTATAAGTTAATGATTGTTGGTTGTTGATGTAGCTCAAAGTTGTTCACTGAACTTGTTATGTGCAGTTTAGCCTGAACAATACTGTGACATGGGTGTGAACCTGTGTGTGTGTGTGCGCGCGTGCATGTGGCTGATTATACAGGTGTGTAGCTCTTACTTATCAGCAGAGTGAGACTAATGTTACTTGCTGTAGATAACACTGCTGCACATTATAGTGAAAGATACATGTGGTGTTTTGACTGTAAACATAGACCTTTCTTAATCACTTTGTAACCAAGATTTTCAGAAGTGAATAAATGGGTAAAATGCACATTATGAACTAGACTATGTTAATGTGAGTACAATATCTTGCCATACACTGAGAGCACACTTAATGCACTGTTGTTTCGGGAAGAGATTGTCAAGTGCTTGCTACAGTGTTTTCACAAGACACTGTATGCATAATTTATGCAGAGATGATACCACCAAGATGAACCTGTATTTTTACCCAAGGGAGTAAGTCAGTAAGGGGGTAAAACAAAATAATGATGCAAACCCTATCTGCAGCTTGCAGTAAATTCTTTAAGGTGCACCATGCAACATTTTAGTTGTGGAGTATCCACTGCCTTCTTGTCCTCAACGAGATGTGATTGCTTTGCCTGGAATGTTCCAAAGTATCGCACTGAATGTATATAATTACGTAGAGACAAGAAGAAGAGGCTAACATCTTTGGAGAAGATAGCCCATTCACAGTTTGGTTGCATGGGAGAAAAACATGTACACAAGTCAACGCAAGATCAGTTAGTTTAATGCTATACTTTGGATTTCAGGTAAATTATTAAGTCTTGTGTGATTTTATTATTTTATTTATTTTTTTAACTCCACAACACCTACTGTATGTTTGTGTCAGCTCCACAATCGTCCAGAGAAATATGACCTTGATATCATGCATGTGCAAGTTTCGGAGTGCTGTAGTGACATGACTGCAGTAAACATTTCCTCCTTAAACTACAAATAGTCTGCTTGCAAATCTACACAATCATTAGCATGGACACTGCATAGTCTCTGCTTCTGTCCCACTGACCTCAGATGTCCTGCAGGAAGTTCTACATCGGCTCACCCAAAACATAAGCACCACCCCTGTTGCATAGCTTCTGCTCCAAATGCATTTATCATACTTGAATACTTTGAGGAACCTTAATGGACATTTATGTGATCTTAATTCACCATCCTTCATCTTGCTTTCAAACCATTATCAACTAATTAAATGACAAAGTAAATAAAGGTATGCACTTGGCATGTTTTTTTTCCCCATGGTGCTGTGGTAGAGTCAGCAGGGAAGAATTTATGGGGTTGCCAGGTGTGTCTCTGTTCAGGGAACAAGCATCAAACTGAAGAATGGGAGGAAGAGGGGGCAGCTGTCTTTGGAATAGGGTGTGAGCTAAATGTCACTTATACAGTTTTAGAAGTATATTTTGTAGAGACCACTGCTGTTTAATATCTTTGACACGATGGCTACAAAATATATCATATTTTCATTGTCATCTTTTCTCATGCCTCATAGGTGAGCCAAGGAAGTATGACCCCACATTCAAAGGCCCTATTCAGAACAGGTAAGACTATCATGTGACTTTACCTCTGAATACAAACACAAAGTGTGCTGTATTTGTCCTAGTGAATCACATCATTCAAAGTTAGTGGGTTTAGGTAACAAACACCTACAGAGGAACAAAAAAAAACGACTGGATTTTATTCACCAAGTAGCATTTAGGTCATTTAAAAGATCTTGATGCCATAAAAAAGATTAAATTAGCTTTATTTTAAGTGTCACCCATCTCTTAACTTCTGCTAATTCAAGCAGTCACACTCTGGATGAGCATCATACAGAAAAAGCTCTGTATAAATATATCCAGGAGGGCAAATGTGCTGCAGGGAAGCTCAGTGACTCATCCGTCAGTATCTACAGACAAACCATGTATTTAGTCTCAGCAGTTTGTTGTTGTTGCTTTCTCTTTTTGTCAAAGAAACCGTAAAATGCGAAAGATCTGACAAGTAAAAAACTGGTAATGATTTTGGCTTATTTTTAATTCCTTTATGTTCCATTGCAGGGGATGCACAGACATCGTATGCTGCATCCTGTTTATTTTGGCCATACTTGCCTATTTTGCAGTGGGAATCTTGGGTAAGGGAGTTCTCCTTAAATTCCTCTGTCAAACTAATGATGCCAAATGCTCAAAATCCATCAGTGACTTTTGTTCTTTGCTGATTGGCAGCATGGTCCCAGGGAGACCCCAGGAAAGTGATCTATCCCACGGACAGCCGAGGCCAGTTCTGTGGACATGCTGGCACTCCCCTTGAGTGAGTGTAACTTAAACTGGTCCTTAGTCTTTAAACTACTTTCTCTGAACGTGTGTATTATTGTTATACCAGAACGAAGCCATATTTGTTCTATTTCAACATCATGAAGTGTGCCA
The DNA here is from genome assembly GCF_009829125.3 of Periophthalmus magnuspinnatus. Lineage (NCBI taxonomy): Eukaryota > Metazoa > Chordata > Actinopteri > Gobiiformes > Gobiidae > Periophthalmus > Periophthalmus magnuspinnatus. Next base: position 29,311,699 of record NC_047133.1, on the reverse strand, counting down.
GTCCCATGGTACTACTGGAGTTCCAGTGTCCCACTACGCAGGTCAGTTTTTTTAATTATGCACTACTTAGCATTTCTGTACAGGAAATGAATAACAGAATGTATTAAATACAATACAAAGATTAAAAGGGGAAATTTGGGCAATATATAAGAGTTTATAATGTATTTACATTTTTGATGTAATATTTAAAAAAATATATTTTCCCATTTCTACTCTATGACTTGATATTAATCCTAAACATTATTTCTAGATGTGTGTGGATAAGTGCCCGGACAAGTTCATGACCCTGGTTAAAGCCTACTCCAACCAAAAGGACTTTGACTACTACAAGAACTTCTGCAAAGAGGGTGTAACCAACACAATGGTATTTCTGCAGACTTTTACACATTTAAACTACTTTTAGTATAGTATAGTAACTAGCATCTATCTTTAAACATTTCAGGGTGTACCAGAAATCCTCAAACAGGGTATATGTCCTGCTATGCTGACCCCAAGTGTGCCCTGTAAGATGTTTTATGAACAACATTAATCTGTATTGGAAGTTATTGGTATTTTTACTATTAGTTTATCTTCTCTTTTTTATATATATTTTTTTCAGTCACTCGTAGGTGCTTCCCAGCTCTGGGGAAGAAAGGAGGAGTGATCACTGTGGGTAATACCTCCCATTTTGATGATGGCAGGGGAAACATGAGAGAGGCTAAGGATCTTGTAGATGGTGTCAAGTAAGTAAAATTGTCAAATCTCATTTATTTAAATACATCCACAGCTATATTCAGTGTATTCAGTGTACTTGTGAAGGAAGTGATTGCAGACCAGGTAGAGAGTTTAAAGAAGTTTTATTTGATATCAGAAGAGGAAGGTACAGACTAATTTTACATATTCCCCTACAAGATCATAAACAGGTAGACCCTTAACTATTACCAGAAGGTAGAATACGTCACTGAAAAGCATGCTTGCGGAGGTCTCTTGTCACAGAAGAAAAGTAACAGTTGCCATCGAGGACATGTTGCATTCTTACTGAAAAGTTCACCTCAATGTCTGGAACACACAGTATTAAACACAGGGTTTAAGAGTAAAGAAATAAAACAAAAATCATGCTTTCATTCAGTCTGATTAGTATAGTACAGAGTATTTTGCTGTTCCAACATGTCATAACAAGTCCTGCATATTTTCAAGCTGATTTTTAATAAATAACAAACACCCTTTCTACAGAAATGCCACCGTTGTCATTGAGGCTCGTCAAGTTGTGATGAAAATCTTTGAGGACTACACTCAGTCATGGTATTGGATTTTAATGTAAGTCCAAATACATAGATTTACAATTTCCCTGATGATTCAAGCACCTGAAAATCACCTCCTGTGTCCTGGTTTGAACCCTTCTGTAGCGGCCTCGTCATTGCCATGCTCACCAGCCTGCTCTTCATTATATTACTACGTTTTCTGGCTGGCATCATGGTGTGGATCATGATTGCATTGGTTATTCTGGTCATAGGATATGGTAAGATTCAAAGACATATTAACAACACAAATAAAGGTTTGGTTGACTTGACAATTTATTCTGTCTGTCGGCTTATGTTATTGTGTTGTTGGTTTGTAGGCATCTTCCACTGCTACATGGAGTATGCAGCGTTGAAAGGAGAGCCAGGTGCTAATGTGACCCTTCAGGATTTGGGCTTCCAGACAGATTTCTCAGTCTATCTCCAGATCAGGCAGACCTGGCTGGCCTTCAGTATGTTCACATAATATAAATAAATATGACCATTTGAATGCATTGATCTTGTAAACATAAATATTTAAACATCTATCTAACAGTGATCATCCTGGCCATTGTGGAGGTGATTATCATTCTGCTGCTCATCTTTCTCAGGAAACGTATCCTCATTGCCATAGCTCTCATCAAAGAAGCCAGCAGGTCAGAAATGTGCTGGAACGTGCAATACCCTATTTTGTCACTTCCATAATACTCAACATAGTTCAACATCAAAACTTGGTGGAAATTAACTACCTCTGAGACCACATATTTTTAGTAGCTCTATTGGTAGCATTTTTTGTACAGTCTTCATACAAATTATGGGTAAAATCAGTGGAACATTTCACTGCTGCAATTTGACTGCATTTTACTAGTCTCTGTGCCACCCCACAGCGGGAGCTGATCCTCAGAACATGCTGTTTTTTTTCTCTTAAGAATTACACAAGCAAAACAATTTTATCCAAGAAAAATTATGAACAACAGCAAATTCTAACACAGCATTTCAGAGTCAATGTATTAAAACACATTTTGTTGTTTATTTTACCAGAGCCATTGGTCATGTGATGAGCTCCCTCTTTTACCCACTCTTCACCTTCCTCCTGCTGGCTGTGGTCATCGCTTACTGGGCAGTCACTGCAGTGTATCCTTTTGACAAAAAAAAAAAAAAAACATCAAACACATCTTGCTACATGGTAGTCTTGTATATCCTTGACAGAATAAACCAGGTTCTTGTCTACCTCTAATCAGCCAGTGTACAAAGTGTTCAATGAGTCTGCATGTTCACACTCTAGAGAGACATGTGAACCAGCAGTAAGTGTAAAAAAAAGTGTTTTAATTCTTTCCTTTTTTTTAAATGTGAAAATAATGTTTGATATTATTTCAGAATTACTCAACGAGTCTTATGAAAGCAGAGTGTCCAGACTCGGAGTGCCTTTTTGCTTTCTATGGAGGGGAGACAGTTTACCACAAGTACCTGATTGCACTGCAGTTCTACAATGTCTTCCTGTTCTTCTGGTGCGCTAACTTTGTCACAGCACTGGGGCAGATGACTCTGGCCGGGGCGTTTGCTTCATATTACTGGGCTTTTGTTAAACCAGATGATATGCCTGCCTTCCCTGTATTCGCCTCCCTGGGAAGGTCCCTCAGGTGAGGTTTTTAAAAAAAAATTAGAAATAAACATTCATACTTCCTAGTCTTTGTAAACATGTCAGGATGATTCAATCTTTGCATTGTCAAAACAACAGAACCTAAAAATAGCATACTCTGCTCTTTTTAAATTAATTGTATTTTATCTTCAGCCCCCACAGTTTCCCACCATCTAGTTTCCACATTTTACATTTGTTTTTGCAGGTATCACACAGGTACTCTGGCCTTTGGGTCTCTCATTCTCTCCATCATTCAGATCATCAGAGTGCTGCTGGAGTACCTTGACCACAAGCTCAAGGGTCTGGTATTCTACTGTCCTAATATAAAACAAAAATAAAACTTCCTCTGTCAGTAACTAATAATTGTTTTATTACTGACAGGAGCCCAGAATAAGTTTGCCAAGTTCCTGCTGTGCTGTCTCAAGTGCTGCTTCTGGTGTTTGGAGAAATTTGTCAAGTTCCTCAATAGAAACGCCTACATCATGGTTTGTGACATCAGCCTGTTTCTTGAAATGCACACAGCTTTGGTAATAGGGCAGTGTAATACCTCTGCTTGTCCACTAGACGGCGATTTATGGTAAGAACTTTTGCACTTCAGCCAGAGATGCCTTTCTCCTCCTCATGAGAAATATGATCAGGTTGGTGATATTGAATTTTTAGTTATATATATTTTTTTTGTGTGTGTGTATATATATATATATATATATATATGGTATTTGGAACTGTTCATAATTCCCTCCACACTGACTAATGTTCCAGTTGAAGAAAAACAGCAACAGCCCCAAATTATTTTGGTGATGAGCAGTGTTTTTGCGCCAAATATACCTTTTGGAATTATGTCCAAAACCTTCAACCTTTGTTTCATCAGACCGTAACACGAGAGATTTCATTGTCCTTTTGCAAAATTAAGCCGGGCTTGGATGTTTTTCTTTGTAAGATAAGGCTTGCTTCCGTCTTGCCACCCTACCCCATAGCCCAGACATATGAAGAAGAGGGGAGATTATTGTCACATGTACTACACAAATTCCTGCAGCTCCTTCAGTGTTGCTATCGGCCTTTTGGCAGCCTCCCTGACTAGTTTTCTTCTCGTCTTATCGTCAACTTTGGACGGGTGTTCTGTTTTTGGTAATGTCACTGTTGTGCCATATTTTCTCCATTTGATGATCACGGTCTTCACTGTGTTCCATGGTATATTTAATTCCTGGGAAATTCTTTTGTAGCCTTCACCTGAATGATATCTTTGAATAATGAGATCCCTCTGATGCTTTGGAAGCTCTCTGCAGACCATGGCTTGTGCTGGAAGATGTGGCTACAAAAAATGTCAGGAAAAGCTGCCTTCTTCTTCTTTGGCGTTTAATGGCAGTTGGCAACCAACTAGCGGATTATTACCGCCACCTACTGAACTGGGGTATGAAGACCTTTTAAACTGGTCAGGTTAAATAATCAGTACTTCATATGCGTCGAATTAGGTTAGTGTCTTTTAAGAACACAAATAATTGTTTTCTTATAACTTTAAGTCCCGTTCCCAGTAAAGTCTTGAGATTAAATAGCATTTTTCCTTTTGCAGCTGTTTCCATGAGTTGTGATCGCTTATGGTTATAGTGTTCACAGTTAATGACATCTTCCACTGTTTCAGGCTGAGACCAATACTAATGCTTTCCGATTCTCCAGAGCGAGTGGTTCAAGCATGTATGTCCTATTCTCATTCTTGTTGTTATTATTATTTCTTCTCTGTGACTTCCTTCTGGGTTCTGTTTTAATCCAACTTTATTTTCGATGCTGTGTAAATGTCTCCCTGTGTCATTTAAATCCCAACATTCTTGCCAGAGCTCAAGGATTTTACTGTTCAATATGGCTTTTCCTTCAGCTCGACTCAGGTCTGAGGTAGTTGATATTAATATTCCACTAAGTGCTTGTTTAGCCATTATGTCAGCTTCTTCATTGCCTTCAACTCCAACATGGGCTGGGACCCAAACCAACACCACTTCTATCACACTATGTAGCTGGAAGAGTAGATAGTATATTCTGTATAGTACGTCCATCCTGCAGGACTTTCCTGATTCTGTACTTATTGCATCGGATAGTCAAGCCGCATTATTGACAGCTTTGTGGATTTTACACAGTTATTATTCTCCAGGAGCCAATTCAATGGCAACCATTTCAACAGTGTAGACAGCAAGATGGCTTGATGCTCTTCTTCTGATGCAATTTCTATATTGAGGAATATTCACTGCTGCACCTGTCCTGCCGCTCTCGGGGTCCTTTGACCCATCTGTATACAAGGCTGTCTGTAGTTTTGTGCAATAAACCATTCTGGGGTACTTCTAGCCTTTTCTTTAATAACTTTGAAGTGAGAGGTCCACTGTTGGGGCAACAAAAAACCACGGAGGAATTGGAGAGCATGGGACAGTGGGACTACATTTAAAGTCAGTGAGGCCGAGTTGTTGTGCTTTTATATCACCTATCCATCCGAAGCTGAAAAGGTCTGACTCTTCATGCTCCCAGCAGTCTTTAAGAACAACCTTTGTTGGGTGAGTAACATTATGTCCTTGGTCCTTGGCCTGGTATACTCTCAGCAAGGCTCCCCTCTCTGCTCCCCAGTCCTGGCCTGCCAAGCACCTTAATAGATTATTCACTTTTTTACATTTAATCCGCACTGACTCAATATGTTGTTTCCAGGTAAGAGTTTCATCAAATATCATTCCCAAAAATCTCACATTCTTAACCACTTAGCGTTCCGGGCCGTCGCCTTTATGTCACAACTTTACAGCAATGTACGTGTATTTCTGCGTCACCCACACAAACAATCTACACATCAAATGAAAGCTACGGCATTCATCTTTCTGAACATGTAAACCATTTACACCTCTAATCACCACATACCACCGATAGTCGAACCTCGGATTCAGGAGGAGCAGTGTGGTTTTCGTCCTGGTCGTGGAACACTGGACCAGCTCTATACTCTCCATCGGGTCCTCGAGGGCTCATGGGAGTATGCCCAACCAGTCCACATGTGTTTTGTGGATCTGGAGAAGGCATTCGACCGTGTCCCTCGTGGTGTCCTTTGGGGGGTGCTCTGGGAGTATGGGGTCCGGGGCTCTTTGCTAAGGGCTGTCCGGTCCCTGTATGACCGGAGCAGGAGCTGTGTTCGCATTGCCGGCAGTAAGTCAGACCTGTTCCCGGTGCATGTTGGACTCCGCCAGGGCTGCCCTTTGTCACCGGTTCTGTTCATTATATTTATGGACAGAATTTCTAGGCGCAGCCAGGGGCCGGAGGGGGCCTGGTTTGAGAACCACAGGATTTCATCTCTGCTGTTTGCAGATGATTTTGTCCTGATGGCTTCTTCGAGCCAGGGCCTGCAGCAGGCACTGGGGCGGTTTACAGCCGAGTGTGAAGCGGCTGGGATGAGAATCAGCTCCTCCAAATCCGAGGCCATGGTTCTCGACCGGAAAAAGGTGGTTTGCTCTCTCCGGGTGGGTGGTGAGTCTCTGCCCCAAGTGGAGGAGTTCAAGTATCTCGGGGTCTTGTTCACGAGTGAGGGAAGGATGGAGCGAGAGATTGACAGGCGGATCGGTGCCGCGTCTGCAGTGATGCGGTCGCTGTATCGGTCCGTTGTGGTAAAGAAGGATTCTCTCTCGATTTACCAGTCAATCTACGTTCCTACCCTCACCTATGGTCATGAGCTCTGGGTAATGACCGAAAGGACAAGATCGCGGATACAAGCGGCTGAAATGGGCTTCATCCGCAGAGTGGCCGGGCGCACCCTTAGGGATAGGGTGAGGAGCTCGGTCACACGGGAGGAGCTCGGAGTAGAGCCGCTGCTCCTACACGTTGAGAGGAACCAGCTGAGGTGGCTCGGGCATCTGCTCAGGATGCCTCCTGGACGCCTCCCTAGGGAGGTGTTCTGGGCATGTCCCACCGGGAGGAGGCCCCGGGGAAGACCCAGGACACGCTGGAGGGACTATGTCTCTCGGCTGGCCTGGGAACGCCTTGGGGTCCCACCGGAGGAGCTGGAGGACGTGTCCGGGGTGAGGGAAGTCTGGGAGTCCCTGCTTAGACTGCTGCCCCCGCGACCCGGCCCCGGATAAGCGGAAGAAAATGGATGGATGGATCACCACAGTGCTGACAGGAAAGTCGTTTTTACAGAGAAGTCAGAAATGTGGATTTGGACCTCACTTACCTTTGAGCGCTCTGGTTCTGTCAAACATAAACATATTCACACAAAGTTGGTCTCATTCGTTCCGTAAAGGTCCAGAGAATATAATCCAGTCAAGAAATTATGTCCACAAAGGAAGTTAGAGCCTCCATATCCAATCTGCTGCAGGAAAGTGAAATCTGTTCCGTCACTTCTCTGCATTTCTTTTGTCAGTTTCAGGCATAATAAACTTCTGACAGCGTCAACTTTATTCCTCAGCGCAAAACAAACTTGTTAGCTTGTGATTGACACCAAAGTTGGCCAATAAGGTGGGGGCTGCGGGTTACTGGAGCCGTGGACAGTGAATGAGAGCTACAGATGACTGAAAGAGTACGCCCCACTCTCCCCCTTGTAGAATCAAGCTGTTACATTACACACGTCTAGTGATGTTTTCCTCTTAAAGCCCATGAACTGCGGAACACGCTGATGCATGACATGCAGTGGTTTACTGTAAACAGACGGAGTTTGCCGTGCGCGTAAAAAGACGAGACTGGATATAAAGAGTCGCGCGTAGCGCAATTTTACGCAGCAGTTTTGCGTTTTAAACATGACGAAATGGACAAAACAAAGGAAGTGTGCAAAAACGGACAAAACAAAGGAAGTGTGCGACCAAGGACACTGTGGATGTTTGTACAAGTTAAACTAGAGGCATCTCGGACCCGGAGCGGTTCGTGGAACCGAGTGAAGATCTCATGGTGGACTCAAGAGTATAGGGACCTTACGTTTTGATGGACTGGATGCTGATCCAGTTGATCGGTAAGCGTGGTTTATTCTGCTATTCACTTAATTGTGGGTCAAATGTGTATCATGTGTAATCATTAGCATTAGCTAATGCCAATCTGCGCCCCCCGACCACCACCAATGATCACGCACACCACTTGGGTGAAGTGTCTTGCCTAAGGACACAATGACAGAACTAAGGACAATCCTCCAATCTTCGGGTTGCGGGACCAAAGCTCTAACCACTGAGCCACTGTTGCAGAATGACTGTTTCAATCATGTACAGTGTGTTCTTAGTTTCCAGTGTGTGTTTGTTTACATTTTGAACTGTGTGTGTGTTTGATTGTTTGCAAATATATATTTATCTTGACCCATAGCACTTGTTTTGACTGTATTTTATATACAAATACACATTTTATATTGTGTTTTGATATGATATATAAATGTACAGTAATAGAGCAGCTGGGTGTGCAGATACAGATTCCTCTGAGTTTTCAGTAGAGCCTCACTGATGTCTGTGGGTTGAAACATTCAAAAGTTATTTCACTTTTTCCAAACGTTCTCCAAATGTCTTCATTTGGAGAGGCCTGGACTTACTCTTGATAAAATGATTGTAAAACTCTCTTATAAATTTGAAATGTAAGTGGTCAACAATCTTGTCAGTTGAGGTATGGTGTATTTTTGTCCCCAGCTCCCTACTGCAGCTTTCTGCACTTTCATTTTCACATTTTTTTTTTTGGCGAGGATGAGAATTTTTTTTTTTTAATGTGTGTTCCAAAGTGTATAAATGCTCAGCAGACAAACTTACAGTGATTCTGACACCTGTGGGTAAAACTATAGGGTGTTACCTTTACAAAGACCCCAAACTTGTGCATTTACTACTGAGGGTTCAATAATGGTGATTATTTTAATTTGGAGAGGTCAGAACAAAGGCAATTTCACCAAAATGACCCGGAATGCTAAGGGATTGCTCCAACTTTTGTCCATACAGGTTCAACGTTACTCTTATGTCTTTTAGAGAAGCAAATAAGGGCTCCATCATCTGCATACAGGGACTTTCCGATGTTATCTTCTACATTTTCAAATATGTCAATCATAATATCAAAAAGTACTGGGCTGCACACACTGCCTTGTGGAGTCCCATTCTCAAGAGTACATGTTGGAGTACACTGATCCAACCCTCACTTCAACTTTTCGGCCAAATAAGAAATCCAAAACCTAGTTATACAGTCTTCCTCTTATTCCAAGTTTAGACAGTTTTATTAGCATCCCCTCCTTCCAGAGCATATCATAAGCTTTTTCAATATCAAAGAAAACTGCCAGGACCATTTCTTTATTTGTTTGGGCTTTTCTTATCTCTCATTCTAGACACAATATAGCATCCATAGTATTCCTTCCTTTATGGAAGCTGCTTTGGAAAGGACTAAGTGCTTTATTTTCCTCCAGGAAGTAATCGAGTCTTGTTGTAATTATTCTCTCCTTTGTTTTTCCCAGTTGCGAGGTAAGCTCTATAGGACAGTAATCAGGAAAGGCCTACTAGAACAGCTGACCTTTATTTGTGGTTGATCAGAGGCACTTTAATTGGTGACAGGTGTGTGCTGACTCCAGTTTAACATGAGTTTGAATGTAATCGGTTAAATCTGACCACAGCCATCCCCAGTTATAAAAGGGTGTGCACACTTATGCAACCACATTATCTCAGTTGTTTATTTTTACTTCACCTCTGTGAAAGATTTGTTTGTTTTTCAGTTGCATTGTACAGGTTATAGGTCACATGAAAAGTTGAAAAAGTTGTGAAATTATTTAACTTGATGTTTTTTTTTTGTTTTTTTTTTTACATGACAAAAACCTGGCATTTGAACCAGGGATGTGTAGACTTTTTATTAAACACATACACATACATACATACCTACTTTATTTTTTTTTTTTTTTACTTTTTGTGACATTGCAGAGTTGCTGTACTGGACAAAGTCACAGATTTCCTCTTGTTCTTGGGAAAACTGTTAATTGTTGGACTTGTTGGTAAGTCCATTTGACTAAAGGTTTGATACAAAATGTGTTTGAGTAATTAAGTTAATGTTTCAACAAGTAATCGTGATTCTGTTGCAGGTGTCTTTGCCTTTTTTTTCTTCTCTGGGAGGGTCAAGGCCTTTGAGAACACAGCTCCCAATTTGCACTATTACTGGGTGCCGATTATAGTAAGTAATTTTCTTACATTATGGGCAGTGCTTCTAAAAAGGGGCTATTAATGTTACAAAAATCGAAGATGGAAACAGACTGGCTTTTTTACCTTTTATATTGACTGATTCTTTTTTTGCTGTCCCAAAATTTTCAACACTTGTTTTTTTTTTTTTTATGCAGTATTTTTGAAAAATTGTTAATGAGAAAAAAAAAATCAATATTACAAATATTTTGAAAAAAAAAGCTCTTATCAATTGTACAAATGTTTATACTGTAAAACAACCTTAATTTCTTTATTCCTGAATCAAATCTGTGTTTGTCCACAGACGGTGGTGATTGGCTCCTACCTTATCGCCAATGGCTTCTTCAGTGTGTACTCCATGTGTGTGGACACTCTTTTCCTGTGTTTCTGTAAGTAATGTCTTTTCACTTTATTATCCTCCACACTTGTCAGACAAACTATATCACTGAAACAACTTAACTTAACCCTTTCATGCATAGTGGTCACTACAGTGGACAGCTATTCAATTGTTGTTTTCTCCTATATAAGTGAGTCTGAATATCACAGTTGCACATCAGTCACTACAGTGGACGCTTATGTGTCACACAATACACTGCCACCCACTGGTGAACTTTGGCAAGAGTAAAAAAAAAATCTCTAAAACAAGATGGCCGACAGAAGAGCACATGTGCCTCGCAGGGGAGCAATTTCTGTCAATTCCTTCTATTGTAGGAGACCCTTGCAGATAAAAAAAATATGAGGACATCAAGCAACAACTAAGGAACAATATAATTGTTAAAATATCCAAGTTTTGATTTTGTGATTTGAGGAAATTGTGATTAATCATGTGTCCACTCAATTGGACATCATGCATCGCTAGCTATATTTAGACTACAATTCATAGTATTGCTGTCACTGTTGTTTTTCTTTTTCTTTTTTTCAATTCACCATTTGCAGTAATGTTTTGGATGAAAATCAATTTAATTTATATTATAGCAATAATTTGTGGATATTAGTTCTAGCATGAGAGTAATTATCTTTGTCCTTGTGTTTATGTAGAGGTCAGGTGCAGATCATGCTACCAAAACCTACAAGATAGTCCAGCAAATGCCATCTGACTCAAGTGAAGATGATGTTAGTGGCAGTGATGATGAATGGCTACCAGAGAAAAGAGAATTGGCAAATGGCAGCAGTAGTGAGAGTGAAGTTGAGGATGTGGAAGAAGCAGAGGATGCTGAGGAAGTTCAGGCTGAGGAAGAAGCTGAGGGTGCTCAGGATGTCCTACCTGACAGAGCTCAAGAACACAAAAAAGCAGACATGTCTAAAAAATCCCCAAAGATAATGAGTTTGAGGAAGACTTGCCTCCTTTTTAGGAGAGTGGAAGGTGAATATTGAAGGAACAAAACCAATAGATTTCTTCATGCATCTATTTCCTGAGGAGCTGATAGATGAAATAGTGCTCAGATCAAACCTCTGTGCATTGCAAAAAGGCAAAGAAAATCTGGCCATTACAAATGGTCAAATGAAGCAGTTTCTAGGGATCAGTTTGGTCATGTCATACCTCAGAAACCCAAGATCAAGAATGTACTGGTCATCAGAGGAAGGGTTGCGTCTTGATTGCAAATGCCATGCTACTGAATCGATTTGAGCAGATTCTGAGATACATTCACTTTGTTGATAACTTCTCAGAGGAGCAGGGAAATAGTGATAAGCTATTCAAAATCAGGCCAGTGTTGGATACACTAAAAAGAACTTTCCGTTTAGCTGTGGATCCCAAAGAATTCTGTTAACCAATTGATGAACAGATCATTCCATTCAAGGGACTTTTATCTCTGAAGCAGTGCATCCCAAAGAAACCCAAACCCTGGGGTGTGAAAGTGTGGGTTAGAGCAGGGAGCTCTGGATACATGCACAGGTTTGAAGTGTGTCAGGCTTTGGCTGGGCGTGGTGTGGCCAGTGGGTTGGGAATGGCGGCAGATGTTGTCATGCACCTTTGTGATGACATACAGCAAAAGAATCACAAGGTGTTTTTTGACAATTTCTTTTGCGCCATTCCACTTATTCAGGCTCAAATATATAAACACAATGTTAGGGAGCATACAACAACATGTTTTATAGTGTTTTCAGTATATTTTTTTTAATATTTGTTTTCTCAAACACATATTTCATTCATTGTTCAAATGCGCGTTGTCCACCCTAGTGGACACGTCACCAACTCCTTGAAGAAAGCATGTTTGAAAAAAAATAAGATGAATATTTCTTTTGCATGCCTAAAGAGTAATAAAAACACTTTGGAAAAAAATCCTGAAGTAGCCTATCATAATTCATGCATGAAAGGGTTAAACTTTATCTGAACTTTGTGCTCACCCTGCTTGTGGTGTTGGGCTGCCACTAAATCTAATTCGCATGCATATTTTCTGACACATCTGTCATTTTAAAGATAACAGACCTTAGCTTTCAGTATACAAAGGTCGGAGTATATTTACAGATTGAACTGTCACATTGCTTATGGGTGTCTTGGCTTTGCTTGCTATTTGACTTTCTATTTTTGTCCCCCCCCCCCCCCCCCTTCTCCCGCTTTCCCCACTGATCCTGTAACACTCCTAACATTCCCATTCACTTCAAACTGGCACAAACTTCATCCCAATGCGCTCAAAAGGCGAAGACTTGGAACGTAATGACGGCTCTGCTGCCAGGCCATATTACATGTCATCCACTCTGCGTGAGATCCTGTGGAAGAAACAGGCCGAAGACAGTGAGGAGGGAGACCAGGCCAAGATACAACAATAACGACTTAAAAGGATAAAACTAAATATATAGACTGGATGCCTTGATCTATGCTCTGAATGTGACTAATGCAAAGAGCTGGAAAATCACCCACACTGCCTTAAGGTGGTAAAAGGAACTGGCTTAAAGAACTGACTTTGATTAATTTGATATTTCAACGCTATATATGAAACACTCGTTATTGGTTTGAAACAAAAATCTCCTAAAAGACTTGCTGAAATCTATCAAATATACTAATCACACATGTACACAATATACTTCATCAATATGGCTAGAAATGACAGAATTCAATATGGCCAACATAATTATGTTAGTTTCAAGACAAACATTTTTCTTCCCAATGACTGAGATCATGTGACTGAAAGTAATGCTGACAAGACTATTCAGGAGTATTAAAGATGCACTATGGAACTTCTGGTGGAGGTTCTGGTACTGGTTTGTTTTCATGCTACTTTGTCTGGAGAATAATAATGGATAAATATAATGCCATATGGTGGAACATTCCCTACACCAGAAAAGTTACATAGTGCACCTTAAATCTATAATGTTTGTAAAAAAAAATGTACTGTGTAGTCTTGTGTAAAAATGTACTTGTGAGTCATGGTGGTGAAGACTGAACTGAATGTGTAGTTGGCTGGACCCTTTTTTACAGATCGTGCTTTTGTAACTCGAAGTCGCTCTTGTGCCTATGCTCTTTCAAATCTCCCTGCACTTTATAATGAGTTTGAATGGTTTTGAAGCTCTGGCTTTGTACTCATTATTCTATGTAGAATTTTTGTATTTTCAATCAAGGTGTATTGTATATTAAATAGTTATTAGCAGCCCTGTGTACTGCTGATATCCATGGGTTTCAGAGAGATGAACATCTACCACAGTTGCCGTAGCAATTAACATTTCAAAATACTTTTTTAAACCCATGGATAAAAGCATACGTTGTCAGAGGTTTAGATTTTTTTTTTACATTTTGTATGCAGAAATGCCAAATGCTGTGTGTGTAAATAATTATATATGAGCAACATTGAAATATTGATCTCAAATATTGTCCTTTCATTTCTTCAGTATGTACTAACTGCTCCAATAGATGAAAAACATGTACACATTTCCTGTGAAAATGTTTGCTATATTCAATCATTTACAAGCAACAATTAAAGTTATAATTTTCTTTTTTCATAGTGGAGGATCTGGAGAGGAATGACGGCAGTGCAGAGCGTCCATATTTGATGCCAGAAAGTCTTCGCAAAATCCTCAAAAAGAAGAACAAAAATGAACCGGCCCAATAGAACCATGGAGAACTGGACCATATCACTAATGACTGCCTCAGGTGACAATCAATGTTACAACACAAAGTGGCCATTTTTGTTTGTTGGACACTGCATTTCTTACTTTTCTATTTATACACGAATTACCCAGGTCCGTTAGCTGTATATTTTTTTTTATAACGGTTTGTATGTTACATGAAGGTTAGTTATGTATATATTGGCTTTTGTTTTTTGTTTTTGTCAATTATGTCAGATTTTCTGGTATTTTAAATGCATGTTGTTACCAAAACCATTTTTTGCTGCATATAGTTGAATTTTAATAGCAGCATTGCTATAGCTACAAGCAAAAAAAAAAAAGGTTTAACATTGTTTTTATGTGGATTTAATCATGTTTTTGGAATAAATGATTTTGTAAAGAATTATTTGAGTAAAAGCAGTATTTGTTAAATTAGCTAAAGTGGATTATGTATAGTCTACAGTAAAATACACATGCAAACTCCTGATAAGACCTACTGGTACTTTATTAACATTTATTACAGGGTATATTTGCAGCTGTGGGGAAATAGTTAATTTAAATATAGCAATTTAATAGTTGTAAGCTAAATTAAACTAGGCACAAATTTGAAGTGCTTAATTTTTAATTTTTTTTATAACACTTGTATTTAATGGTAGGTACATGGGATGATGTTAAGTTATACAGAACCATTAAGGTTGCTTGACAACTTTTGATATTTTGCTATATTTAATTTCTTAGACGGTAAGGCTTCTAAATAAGACGGAGTATAAGGGTCACAAAAAAGTATACTTAGTAGTAATTTTACAAGAATAAACTCAAAATTTTGTGAGAATAAAGTCGTAGTCAATGTAAGACATAATTTTATCCAGATTTAGGGGCAAGAGCCATTCCCCACCTCAACAAAGAATGGCCCTTATTTCAGTTTAAAGATTAAATAAAAACCTGCATAGGATAGATGAACTTTATATTAAACATTAACAACTGTTGAATCATTTTCCCAGAAATGACCCCTGAGCGCTCCTTGACAGGACACCAACAGGTATAGGAGTCTTGGCACGAATTTCACCAAATCTATTCCCTTACCTTTGACCTTTCTACATGTTTACATTTGTTTGCGGGTTTGTGGCACTGTGCACTCAGGCAGTGGCAGCTCATGTTTACACAGTGTACCTGGAACATCCACGGATGCAGAGTGTACGGAGTGCTACAGTCCCTGTACTGGGAAACAGCGAGGACACCGTATGCTGTGTCGATTCAACTTTAATGTCAAGAATTCGGGATCAGGGACTGAAACAAGCTTCGGCTCTGTGTGTTAGACTACACTGTAACCATTTGAAGACAGAAACAGGACAGCGCAGTAGCAATAGAGATTAGGCTGCATTATAATCGGTGCGTAAAACCGGGGCTGCCCCGTATACACAGCTCCACAATCCCATAATGAGGGGCTGAAGTGGTCTACACTGACCACATCTTTGAATGGTGATTGTGTGCAAAGCACTTATGTTTAGAAAAGTAGAGATGCAAAGGTAAACGGAACGGATTACGGGTACGCGCTGAGACCACCAGTTTGCGGCTCGGAGCACAGCCTGTGTCCTTGGCTATAACTTTATTCTAGTAAAATTATGATTTTTTTTTTTTTATATATATGTTTTTTTGGCTTCGATTTTATCCTTATGAAATTGTAACTTTAATGTCAAAATGTTGCGACTTTATTCTCGTAGCGCAAGAATAATGTATTGTTAAAGTGACCCTTATACTCTGTCAATCTATTCTGAGGAACACGTTGTGCATCGTTGCTTTTTACCACAAGAGGGCGTGTCCGAGCAAACGTGTCTACATGTGAACTTGAGTTCCAGAGCAAAATTCTCTTTGGAACAATGCAGGTATAGACACTGATTTACATTTGGGAAAAGTACAAAATGATTAAGGTTAAAATACATGCGTACATTCTACGTCATATTAATCAGTGCATTTGCAAAGTGTATTTGATATCTACACTGGTGCTATACAGGGTTTAATTTGAGCTGGAACAAGCCTGAAAAGAATTCGCCAACAGTTTTCTTTGATCCAATAACTGGACTGTAGTTAAAGCTTTTTCTTTAAAATAATGAATAATATAAACATCAGCCTGATCCCGTGCCACTGTCCCCTTCTTTGAGTGTGTCGCTCTGTCAGAGCCAGCCTTAGCTTTCAGGGAGCCCTAAGCTGAATTTGTCTCTGGGGCTTCCTACAGTGGATGCCTCGTGGCTCAGCTATTGGTGATTGACATTTGAGAACATTCTGACTATGCCCCCATCTCCTTGATCAATTATATTTGTGTTTATATGACCAACATCAGACTGAAAACATCCAGAATGTCACAACTGCCAGAGTCACAAGAACAGCAGACAAACATGTAAGGGGGGGCGTGTCCAATAAAACTTGATTTATTTTATTATTTTCAATGTAAATGTTTTGGCTCTTAGGGGCCCTCTGCTGGCCTCGGGGCCCTAAGCATCTGCTTAGTCTGCTTATAGGCTGCGCCGGCCCTGCCTATTCAATTCAATTCATTTTATTTTTGTAACGCCCAAAATCACAACAACAGTTGTCTCGAAGGGCGTTCATGTTTTGGTTGATGGGGGGAACCGGAGTACCCGGAGGAAACCCATCCAGACACGGGGAGAAACATGAAAAACTCCACACAGAAAGGCCTGGGCGACCCGGGGATCGAACCAAACCTTCTTGCTGTGAGGCATGAGTGTTGCCACTCAGCCACCGTGCTGCCTACACACAAAAACGACTACTGTGCAAAGCGGTAGTTCTGAATCTAAATTACAGGCAACCCACTTTATTAACGAGCCAAAGTGGCAAATGGGATTAATTTGTTCACTTTGACGACAGAGAGTGCAGACGGAAATCCGATATCGCAGCATTAGGAATAAATCAGTGAGAGATTGAGGCGATACAGGGAGCGGGAAAAACAGATTTCTTACGGATTCTTTCCGCAGACCCGCGCCTTACCGGGACCCGCACTCGCGCTCCGCCGAGGTCAGTGTGGCAGGCGCATTGATTTGAATGACTTTAGTTTGGCGGGACACGCGAGACACTTGCAGTCTGTGTGTCTGCGCTCTGGTGCGTTAAGCGAGCGCCTGGGAGGGCATCCGGACGGCGTGGTGAAAGAGGCAGGTGCCGCTGTAACTTGAGTCAGAATGAATGAACATGCATCACATAATAATAATATAGCATTTTTATGGTTTAGAATTGAGCAAGATAGCAGTCGCCTATTGTGCGCGTTTTACCTTGTATGGACACCAATCCAAAAGCCACTTTTTGTTCCGGCAACTGAATTCAATTATTGTTGTTTCTGGAAGTCTATTGTAAGGCAGCATTGACAAAAGACATTTTATGGCATTAAATTCAAAGTATACTTTTGTTTACAGTGGTTAAACCTTTTCGCACATTCTATAGGCCTATTGGGTTATTCTCAAACAAGCTTTAAAATCTATACCCGATTTTAAACATTAAGTGATGGACATGTTTTAGAAATAATTGTTAGCGCCACCCACTTCACCTATCTCACCTTGACAGAGAAACAACGATCAGGGATAATAACAAAGAGATTCTCATGTAACAACACCACTAATTGGACAAACAAAATTGGGCCACTATTCTTCACACTTCACACTTCACATGGTGTTTTCATGTTGGACACGTGCATGTTGACTATGCTCTGTAGAGCTGGCTGATGGACTGGCTGATGGGCTGGTTGATGAAATGACGTTGTGCGTTCTAGTGTGTTGTTAAAGTGGTGTCAGTCCACATTCCGTGAGGCTGTGACCTCTCTGAGTCAGGCCTCCTCTGCAGGCTTCACATTCCTTTGCTCAAAAGGAGCATCTCTGAGGTCCTCTCCTCACGTCAAGGGCTTCACACAAGTGCTACTGAGGATGCAACTGCAATACCAGTGCGGCATACTTAAAGACATTGCAATGAATTCATAAGCACATTTCTCAACTTCAGAGGTCAGATGTGACTGCTGTTGTCATGGTAAGGCTAACAACAACTAGCATGCTAACATTACACTTCCTGGTCGATTTTACATTTTGTTATTTATATTTATTTATATTATATTTATATATATTTATATATTGATCTAAAATGGCTTAGTAAAACTGGTCCGTTGTGTTCATTGTTATATTTCACCATAGCAAGCAGTGGATTTTCATTTATTTGTTTTTATTGTTGAAAAAATATGTGATGTTTTTAAACCTACCCGTAACAGAGCTGTGTGGGTAGGGATATGGGAAAGGTGAAAACAGAAATTTTCTGAGTACTCAAGCCTCAAATGCATGACAATATATAAGATTACTCAAACATGCACAAATTAATCTGAACACCGTTCAGGGAACACCGTTATAACATGGAAAAAGTAAAAGTTGAGTTTATGTAAGGTGTCCCCTTTACAAGTACGGCCAAATGCCATGTTTAAACCATAGCAAACTTACTGGACATAGTTTGCTCACTCCTTCTGTCAGGTCAACACCCCCCCCCCCCCCCCCCCACACACACACACACACATACACACACACACAATACGCAGTATGTATTTTTCTATTCACCACCAAGTTGTGAACAGGCTGTGCACAAAATCAGGCATGTACTTACAATATCAAACTATATGACTTTTTAAAATTCAGAACTTGCTATGTTAAGTTCTGCATTGATTGTATTGAAATACTGAACAGCTATTTTAAGTCTGACCTAACTCAATTTACATGTATGTTTGTACATGAATGTAGGTTCTGAACTTTTTTGTGATGTTTGCTTAAAAAGGTGAGAAATTTACAATGTAAATGTCTATTTTAATTGTTTGGATGTTTGTTATACTGACTAAGCATCTAATACCTTACATAACTGTCTCATAATGTCAAATAGAAAAAATGATTTACCTATGTACCTATGTACCAAGACTTACAATGTGTGCAGAATTATAAATGTCACATAAAAGCCGTTCCCAGCCAAAACTCACTGATCTGTTGATATATTATATTATACTATACTTACCTGGGAAATTTAGAATGATACCTCTCTGTATTTTTTATATAGATTGATATCAGTCTGGTCCCGATGTCCCCTGTTGCGTCCCCATGATTGTGCAATCAGATTTGCTTTTTTCAGTGACACGTGAAACTAAGGAGCTCTTTGGTCACCTATGATTTACAAATAAAATCAAATTCATCTCTCTCAGAGTTTAGGCAAGGCAAGTTTACCTGTATAGCACAATTCATATACAAAGTAATTCAAAGTCCATCCATCCATCCATTTTCTTCCGCTTATCCGGGGCCGGGTCGCGGGGGCAGCAGTCTGAGCAGGGACTCCCAGACTTCCCTCACCCCGGACACGTCCTCCAGCTCCTCCGGTGGGACCCCAAGGCGTTCCCAGGCCAGCCGAGAGACATAGTCCCTCCAGCGTGTCCTGGGTCTTCCCCGGGGCCTCCTCCCAGTGGGACATGCCCAGAACACCTCCCTAGGGAGGCGTCCAGGAGGCATCCTGAGCAGATGCCCGAGCCACCTCAGCTGGTTCCTCTCAACGTGTAGGAGCAGCGGCTCTACTCCGAGCTCCTCCCGTGTGACCGAGCTCCTCACCCTATCCCTAAGGGTGCGCCCGGCCACTCTGCGCAGGAAGCCCATTTCAGCCGCTTGTATCCGCGATCTTGTCCTTTCGGTCATTACCCAGAGCTCATGACCATAGGTGAGGGTAGGAACGTAGATTGACCGGTAAATCGAGAGCTTCGCCTTCCGGCTCAGCTCCTTCTTTACCACAATGGACCGATACAGCAACCGCATCACTGCAGACGCTGCACCGATCCGCCTGTCAATCTCACGCTCCATCCTTCCCTCACTCGTGAACAAGACCCCGAGATACTTGAACTCCTCCACTTGGGGCAGAGACTCACCACCCACCCGGAGAGGGCAAACCACCTTTTTCCGGTCGAGAACCATGGCCTCGGATTTGGAGGAGCTGATTATCATCCCAGCCGCTTCACACTTGGCTGCAAACCGCCCCAGTGCCTGCTGCAGGTCCTGGCTCGAAGAAGCCATCAGGACAACATCATCTGCAAACAGCAGAGATGAAATCCTGTGGTTCCCAAACCAGGCCCCCTCCGGCCCCTGGCTGCGCCTAGAAATTCTGTCCATAAATATAATGAACAGAACCGGTGACAAAGGGCAGCCCTGGCGGAGTCCAACATGCACCGGGAACAGGTCTGACTTACTGCCGGCAATGCGAACATAGCTCCTGCTCCGGCCATACAGGGACCGGACAGCCCTTAGCAAAGAGCCCCGGACCCCATACTCCCAGAGCACCCCCCAAAGGACACCACGAGGGACACGGTCGAATGCCTTCTCCAGATCCACAAAACACATGTGGACTGGTTGGGCAAACTCCCATGAACCCTCGAGGACCCGATGGAGAGTATAGAGCTGGTCCAGTGTTCCACGACCAGGACGAAAACCACACTGCTCCTCCTGAATCCGAGGTTCGACTGTCGGTCGGATTCTCCTCTTCAGTACCCTGGAATAGACCTTACCGGAAAGGCTGAGGAGTGTGATTCCCCTGTAATTGGAACACACCCTCCGATCCCCCTTCTTATACAGAGGGACCACCACCCCGGTCTGCCATTCCACAGGTACTGTCCCCGACCGCCACGCGATGTTGCAGAGACGTGTCAGCCAAGACAGCCCCACAACATCCAGAGACTTGAGGTACTCAGGACGGATCTCATCCACCCTCGGAGCCTTGCCACCGAGGAGCTTGCCAACCACCTCAGTGACTTCAGCCAGGGTGATGGACGAGTCCGCCTCTGGGTCCCCAGTTTCTGCTTCCTCCTCGGAAGACGTGATAGTGGGATTGAGGAGATCCTCAAAGTATTCCTTCCACCGCCCGACAACATCCCCAGTCGAGGTCAGCAGCTCTCCACCCGAACTGTAAACAGTGTTGGTGAAGCACTGCTTCCCCCTCCTGAGGCGTCGGACGGTTTGCCAGAATCTCTTTGAGGCCGTCCGATAGTCCTTCTCCATGGCCTCCCCGAACTCCTCCCAACCCCGAGTTTTTGCCTCTGTGACTGCCCGAGCCGCCGTAATTCAAAGTGCTTTACAGAATAAGAAGGACATTAAAATCACACAAATCAAAACATAAATAATCACAAATAATCATCATAAAATGTATATTAAAACAGAAGAGTGCAGAATAAAAACCTTTTAGTCATATGTACAGCTAAACACAACTGTTTTGAGCTTGGATTTAAACATTGTCAAAGTAGAGGCCTGTCTCACATCTTCAGGAAGACTTTAGTTTAGTGCTTTGCTCACTGATTCTGCTGAAATTCATGATGTGATTTTTTTCCCTTCATTATTTCCACCAGTTAATCAAGCCCATTTGAAAATGGGGAGATTCACCGGTGACCAGATTCACATTTTTGTAAAGTATTGAAGAAGTATGTATTCTGGATCCCAGGCAAATACTATACTATACTACTGGGGTCAAGTTTAGAGGTGTGACTTTATGATACATGACACTATTTCTATACACAAGATGGCCCCAAAGAGTTACTGCACCTATGTTCAGATAATGTACATCCCCGGACTCATACTGATCCACAAAATGTAATCTTACCCAACCATAACAAACACAGGATAACTGAGGCTATATTATAAAAGTGTTGGATCATGTGGGAGGTGAATTGCACTTGGTTCACATGAGAAGACAAAGATGATGTTTATGAACTTTGGGTAAGTCAAATAAATAGATGAGCTCTTTTCTGTGAACTGTTTTGAGCCAGATTACAAAGAACACACGAACAGTGGATTGTGAGGACGTGTGGGAAGATGGCTTTGTCGGCTTAAGCTAAACACAAATTAAAGCAAATGACAATGGAAACACAATTACTATAAACCCAGTTTTGCTTTGCCAACTGGTTACTGTCAGTTTTGTCAGTGGTTGCTTTACTCCACTGCAGGGGTGGACTGGACATGCATGACAGGCACACAGGCAAATTCTCCCCATAATCCAGCCTTATCTGTAGGCACATCTAAAGTTATAAATCATATGAGTCAATTTGTGTTTGTAACCTCCAGCTCCTCCTATGTTAAAGTATAGACAGATGAACTTTATATACTTTATATATCACATATATCCAATACATGTAATAACTACACACCTTAAATTTGTCCCACTAAAACATGAACAAGATGAAACATTATTACATATTAAGAATGATGAATACATAATTAATACCCTAACACCTAATTAAATCATTGAGTTTGAATCAGTCTATTTGCTCATTATAAATGATATCTTTCTTCATGCTTCATTAAAGCTGTAATAGTGTAGTTATTATAAAGTGTTACCAATTAAAGATATAGAAACAACAATTTCAAAAGCACAGCTTTAGGTATGTAGCTAGTATGGAAATCATTCTCAAAATTGTACTTTTGGCACCAGTCTCACAGGCTGATGATACAGCACTTTAGGGACTAATGTTGAGTAAGTTGAGTGCAACTCAAAAAGTAGGCTACATATTCATTGATTATTGAAGTGGATTTTTGGAGAGAGAAGACTGTAGCATTTACTTACAGTCTCATTATGAAAGCTGATAATGAGCACACATGTAAATAATTGATTTCAGTATACATCATAAAACTGCACAGTAGGTGTATGCTGTATATTGAACACTTGAGAATAAACCATGTGTTGTTTATTTGGAAAAATAATGCTATATATTAACAATAGATATATATTTAGCCAAAGAAAAACGACTAAAATAAAAGCTTTTTTTTTTTCATTTTGGTTGTGTTTATTGCATTGAAAAGCTTATCAGTCTCCATGGAGAATGTTCCAAAGTATGGTTTTAAAGTTCTGTTTCCATAGAATCATGCAAAAGACACGCCGCTGCCAAAAAGTTACTGTACCTTAATGATCAGGAATAGCCCTGTTTATGATTATGATGATGATGATGATGGTTATTATTATTATTACTATTGAAATTTTGTTCCAGCATAGAAGGTGTCCCACGTCTGGTATACCTCAGCTAAAATGAACTATGATGTAACCATAAAAACATCATCAAAAAACTTAATTTCCACACTATACCCTACTGCCCTCCTCATAACACGGTCTCCTGCTCTACCTCCTCCCTCTTTGGAACCTCTCCACGCCCCCTACAACAGCGCGCGTCCCTCCCACTATATAACTTGCGGGATCGTCTTGTCCTGCGCCGTGTCCGTGGGGTAAACTTAACCGCGGGTATTGAGCATTTTTTCCATCTTCTCAGCAGGGCCACATGCGGACACTTCACCTCAGCGAGATCCGGAACCAATCTTTTCTATGTTTATATGAAGCGCAAATGTAGTTTCTACCGATTTTTCAACCAACTTGTTTTTCTCATTTTCACTTTGCGCGTGTCAGTTCACAAGCGCATGAGAAAGCGATTTTATGATGAAGATGAATCCCTAAATCCCTTGTTCAAACTGTTATAAAAGTGGAAATTCTGCTTAAACATTCCTGTCGAGATGGAAAGAACCCCTTAAACAAGCCACTATGGGGAAATGGGAGCTGACTATGGTAAGTAGGCTAAATAATAAATGATTGGCGATATTATGTAAATTTTATAAGATTAAGAGCGATTTTCAAGATTCTGTAAAGTTGAATTTATTTAAACAATGCAAATCTGGAGAAGAAATAAGCTATATAGGCTGCAACCAATGGTGGAAGAAGTATTCAAATTTGTCACTTAAGCAAAGTACAGATAATAGAGCAAAAAAGTACTTAAGTGAAAGTATGAAGTATGAAAAAATCAACTTCAGTATTAAAGCGCATGTTTAAAAAGTGATCTTATAGAGTAAAATGTAAAAGTATTTTGCACATATTTTGAAGTCTTATAAAGCTTCAGAGGTGGTGATTTTGATGGAGATTTGTGCTGAATTACAGTACAGGTGCCTAAAATGTATACTTAAGCACATTCCATCAGTGCATCAATCCACCTGTCATTTCTTCTATTTTTGCACAGAATTACAGAATTACAAAGTTCAGTTCTTTTCCACTATGGCATGTATAACCTATTTTATGACATGATGCATATTTATTTGTACATTTGATACAAATCTTAGATTATCATGCACAACATATACTGAGCAGAAATTTGGGACAGGCTTTTATAGCAATATATCAATTTCTAAAAACAGGAAGTCATAAAATCCATATAAAATAGACCCAGAAACACTGGAACACACACTGCATGGTACAAAACATGCCAAAAGTGCAGAATAACCAAAAGCACATTAAACTGTTGTTGAACACTTGGACAATGGTACTTGTGTAATATTGACTTAAAGCCTGACAGATGAAAGTGGCTATAGACAAATTGAAAGTGTCACTACTGTCACTACATGTTTGTCTGTGTTTTGTTCATGGTGTACTTTGACATTCACAGCTGATGAATAGGCCGTGCATGTAGGAGTCATGTTATGCAATGAATTGGTTATTTAAATGCCACAACTTTTACAGTTGGATAGAGTCATGCTTGGATATGGAGTGGCCCTCTCTAAGCACCTCTTGAGAGTAGAGTAGGTTTAACTCTATCGCTACCACCAAGTCTGCATGTGTGTCTGTTGCAAGTCATTTTGTCATTTCAGTGTGGAGTATGAGTTGTTGAATAATATGCAATGAGGTTCATAATTTAAGATATTTTTACGCCAGTTGCTAAAAGTATAATAGAGAAATCCAAACAAAATAAAAATTCCTAAAATTAGGGCTGTGTTGAAATTGGAAATATAAATTCATCATAAAGTTGTTGATGCAATTCATTTGAAATATTCAAAGAAATTATGTTTAAATGTTTCCTAAAAAAAACAGTGATCAAAAATTGGTAAAAAATCATGATATTATTATCGTATCGTGAGCCATGTATCATATTGAATCGTGAGGGAACCTTGTGATTTCCCGCCCTACCTAGAATGTTTCTGTATCTAGGGCTGTGCTAAAAATGGAAAGATTGATAAATCTAAACAAGGCAAACACATTTATATAATCCCAGTTGTGGAAAAGTAAAATTAATTTAGTACACTGGCATTGCATGTGCTCCTGCAGTAACACTGACACCCTTTTAGGCTTAATATTTTGTACAAACTCATTCCAAACTTGAAATGTGGATTTTTCAATTATCTAAGTTCGAAAAAACAAAAAAACAAAAAAACTGTACTGATCCTGTAGTCCACCTGTCTATGTTTTCAATGAGATGGAAGATCAAATCGAAAATCGAAATTGATCAGTATGGGGAAAAAAACTGATTGCCCAGCCCTAAATATACATTCACAATCATTTGCCAAGTTATAGAACAATAATGAATAAAACAGCTTATCTGGGGTGAGGGAAGTCTGGGAGTCCCTGCTTAGACTGCTGCCCCCGTGACCCGGCCCCGGATAAGCGGAAGAAAATGGATGGATGGAACAGCTTATATTAATTAACAATTGGTCTTCATTACCGCCATTCAATTTGTTGGATTTTTCAACTTTAAAACCTACAAGATTTAAGTCACAGATTCTGCGGTGTCTGCCTTCATTAACAGTGTATCTTCATTAATGATGTGTGTCTGCCTTCATTTGCATGTTCACAAAGCCTGAACCAGATTTTCCATTGGCTTGTCTCCACCTCACCTCATTCATTTATTTGACATCAAACAGCCCCTCCTCACAATAGAAAACTGCATCACGCTACCAGCTATAATTCTATTGAATATGATGTATCCTAGTGGGGCTGTTTGAAGTTTTTTTTAAATGGCTTGTACCCAAACACACAAGTGAATTCTTAGAAATCCAGGTCTCTGTACAAAACAAAAGATACCAGCATATGATCTATTTTGCATCTATCTCTAGATGCAAACCTGTTTTTCTCTGACCTGCCTCTGTTTAAAGCCAAACTGAAAATGTATTTATTTAGAATGGCTTTCAGCACTTAGTGGCCCTGTGACTCTTTATTTTAATGATGTAATATGCTTTGTTGATTTGTATGAAGTTTATTGTTTTTAACGTTGTACAGCACTTTGGGCAGCCTGGGTTGTTAGAAGGTGCTATAGAAATAAAGTTTGATTGATTGATTGATTGATTGATTTTTTGTACAGTGTGATACAGTTCACACATGTACATATGTGATACAATTCATATCCATGTATTAAATTTGATCACATGGTATTAGTTTGATGAACCAAAGCAGAATGTTGAGCTGTTTGTAAGTGGAAGGTAAAGCCACGCTGGTGTACTGCTAAATTTAAAGTGTTGCAACTAGAAACATTACTATGTTTTCATTGCCTGACCTGGAAATTGCATGGAGGTAAGAGTAAGCGGAACTTATGAGGATTCCATGTAGTTTTTAAAATTCAAGTGTCACTAGTTTGAATAATGACATTAAATAATCTTTAATATATTGCATATTAATAAATAAAAAGCTTACCATAAGTATGTTACTGTTGTACTATTACAACCATATCTTTAATGATGGGCGATATATCAGATCCAATATCGAAATTGGTCGGACATTGAAAATTTTCAGATGTTGGCATAAACATTTTGTCTAAGCTGGTCAAGTGTCTTTCCAAGTTTGTCCTGAGTGCATTAGATGTGTATTTTTGAACAGACAATGAGTAATGTAAAATGAAAATTGATGAGCAATTAAGAAAAAAACAGGCTGGCTATATGTTTACACAGTCATGTAACAAATTTTATATCCCAGATAAATACATTTTGGATTTATTTTTACAAAAGTGAAAAATAAATATGTGTCCTTTACTGTAACTTATTAAATCAGTGGGCCTTGCTGTGAATTTAAAAAAATATTTTTTATCGGTATCAACAAATACTGGTTATCAACCACAGCCACAAGACAGGTATCGGACAGTGGTATTGGCTAAAGAAAAATCCATATTGGACCATACCCACCATTTGAAATAACTTGCTTCACTAAAGAAAATTACAGGATTTTGATCAGTGTCTCCTTAATAACCTATAACAACTTTAGTTGTGAATATACTCAATCCTGTGTATCTATATATTGTGTTATTTAGAACCCAGTGCAGGAATGGGGCGAGGAGGTGGAGGATGGTGCTGTCTATGGGGTGACTCTGCGCCGGGAGCCTGTGCCCTCCTCAGCTCCATGCACGGCCTTTGTCCAGTATCGGACATGTAAAGTACGTCGTCTAAAGGCCGCTACTCTAAACCAGCTGGTCAACCACCTTCTGGACCCAAAAAACCAGGACCAAGACTATGGCCAGATTCTCCTGTCCACCTACCGCACCTTCACCTGCACCTCCACCCTCATCGAGCGGCTCTTCCTCAGGTATTCAGAAAAATGTCTTTATTTTTCTCACTTGTTTAAAGATAGATTATTTGCAGCAAATGATTATATAAATAAATACTCTCAAGGGTGTAGCAGGAAATTCTGGCTGTCAGGCCCAAACCACGTTGATGACCAGCACTACCTTTTATTTATGTATTTATTTTTTGATAGGGACAGATATAAACATAGATCAACATGATTGTCTATGATAAATACACATAGAAGACTTTTGGAGGGTCTCTCTCTTTCCTGCACTGGACCCTGGGTAAACAAGTACCCTTTAGACCCCCATTCCATTCCTTCTAAATACCCAGAAACATCTTAAATGTAATCTCTTAATAGCAGAAACAACTCAGGGCACAGAAAAGGGAGTGCCGGAGGGCCGAGCGGGAATGGCGCAAGTCAAAGCTCCAGGTTCATTATGAAATTTACAGAGAAAAGATGCACATGTACAACCACAGTTTATGTAGAACAAGGCAAAGGTATTTTTCTGACATTATTGGAAGTTGTAGTAAAAACTCTCGTATCCTGTTTGCAACAGTAAACAGATTAACAAACCCCCCAGCTCCACTGCCGTTAGAACTAATTTCCACATCTAAGTGCAATGAGTTTGCAGTATTCTTTAATGACAAGGTTCAGGGTATTAAAAATGCCATAAATTCCACAACACAAATAACAACCCAGCACCCACCTAGACACTTAGAGCTGACTCACTTTACACCTGTAACTGATAAAACTGTCCAAGAGATTGTCACCAGTCTGAGTTCATCTACATGCTGCCTCGATGTGCTACCCACTAAATTTTTAAAGTCTGTGCTCAACAGTTTGCTGTCACCACTCACTCACATAGTTAATATGTCACTTCAATCTGGAACATTCCCAAGTGCTTTGAAAACTGCGGTTATCAAGCCTCTCCTAAAGAAGAGCAGTCTTGATGCCACAATATTGAACAATTATCGACCAATCTCAAATCTGCCATTTTTAGGCAAAGTCCTTGAAAAAGTTGTTTACCAACAGCTTATTAACTTCCTCGAAATGAACAACTCCTTTGATGTTTTCCAATCAGGTTTTAGACCCCACCACAGCACTGAGACTGCTCTTATCAAGGTGACAAATGACATCCGCCTGAACACTGATGCAGGCAAAGTCTCAGTCTTGATCCTGTTAGATCTGAGTGCTGCTTTTGACACTGTTGATCATGGGATCCTCTTACAGAGACTGGAGGACTGGGTGGGCATCTCTGGTACGGCACTAAACTGGTTCAAGTCCTATTTAGAAAACAGGGAGTACTTTGTTGAAATTGGAAAATGTATATCAGATAAAATGTCCCTGACCTGTGGGGTGCCCCAGGGTTCAATCCTGGGACCCCTGCTGTTCAATCTCTACATGCTGCCGTTAGGCCAGTTAATACGCAGCAATAATGTGTCTTACCACAACTATGCAGATGACACTCAGATCTATGTCTCACTAGCAGCAGGTGAATATGGACCAGTGGATTCACTCTGCCACTGCATCCAGCAGATCAGTGTGTGGATGCAAAACAACTTTCTTCTGCTAAACTCAGACAAGACTGAAGTTATCATCTTTGGCCCACAGAAACATAGAGAAAGTGTCAGCAGTCACCTCCAGTCTCTCTCTCTAAAACCTTCAAATCAGGCTAGAAATCTAGGGGTAATAATGGACTCAGACTTGAACTTTAACAGCCACATCAAATCAATAACATCTGCAGCTTTTTACCACCTAAAAAACATTGCAAAAATCAAAGGTATACTGTCAAAGCCAGACTTAGAGAGACTTATCCATGCATTTGTCTCCAGTATGTTAGACTACTGTAACGGCCTGCTCACTGGCCTCTCCAAACGAGCCTTAACACAGCTGCAGTACATCCAGAACGCTGCTGCTCGGGTCCTGACTAGAACCAGGAAGTATGAGCACATAAGTCCTGTGCTCAGGTCTCTGCACTGGCTTCCTGTAGCTCAAAGAATAGACTTTAAAGCAGCTCTGCTTGTGTATAAGTCTCTCCATGGCCTAAGTTCAAAGTATATCTCCGACATGTTAGTGCCATATGAACCATCTCGCAATTTGAGGACTTCAGGGATCGGCCTCCTGCTGGTGCCCAGAGTCAGGACTAAACATGGGGAATCAGCGTTTAAATTTTATGCAGCTAAAACTTGGAACAGTCTTCCTGAAGATGTGAGACAGGCCTCTACTTTGACAATGTTTAAATCCAGACTCAAAACAGTTCTGTTTAGCTGTGCATATGACTGACAGGTTTTTATTCTGCACTCTTCTCTTTTAATGTTGATTTTATGATGATTATTTGTGATTATTTATGTTTGATTTGTGTGATTTTAATGTCTTTCTTATTCTGTAAAGCACTTTGAATTACCTTGTGTACGAATTGTGCTATACAAATAAACTTGCCTTGCCTTGCCTCAAATTACATAAAAAAATAATAGCCTAAAATTAAAATTTGCCTGCCTAATAAATATTTTCAGTTTTAGTAGTAGGAAAAACTCGTTTCATGCAAGTTTGAGTATCAATTAGTTTCTGGGTATCGTATGTTTCTGACAACACTAATAACTATATTGATTATGAAATTGATTGTTGAACATTCATAAAAGGCATTACTGTCTTGTATTCCCCCTCCTTGACAGTCATGTTATTAGTCTGTGTATTACAAACAACTCACCTCAAAGAAATAGCTCAAAATAGTCTATTTTGCTGTGACATTTGGAATACCCACTCTTCTCACACTCAATCTCTTTTGCTAAACCCTGCCAGTGCACCCTCCAGCTTATATGTAATAACAATTATAGTTTGGCAGGTATCCATTACTGGGCTATTGCAACAACAGCTATGCCACACAGTGGTTCAGACTGTGGGTTCTTCAATATAATTCCAGTCATTCCATAGATAATAATGAAAGCAAATGACAAACAGTATGATAAGTAAGTTTTTAATCATTCATGCTTGGTTTTCACTGTTTTGATTACAGGGACAGTGCAGTGACAGATCTGGACAATACAAACTGCTACAACAGGTAAGTTACTGAGAAGTATTACTCTCATATTTGTACAAAAGGAATGCAACAGCCAAATGTTTAGCTAGAAGGTGCTTACAAATCCTAGCTATATAGGCAAGTAGGGTACCTACTGTTCTCCATAGCAATGCTTTTGTAGTATTATGTATGACTAGAGCTTTGATTGATGTAAGTTTTTTAGACATAAAAGTAAAAACAATTAGTAATTTGTGTGAGAGTGTTAAACATGAATTTGAACCCATTCGTGTTCAAATGCCACAGGAAGCCTCTTAACTAATGTTTTGAAAAAGAGTTAAAGTGTAATGTGGATATGCTGTCTTTCGCAGGCCTCTGCTGACCTTCGTACAGGCCTGGTTGGACGATTATAGTGAGGACTTCAGGGACCCCCCTTGCCACGCAGCCCTCAGGCTGCTGCTGGACCACCTGACCATTAGCTCAGCCGTGCACTCACACATGCGCATGCAGCCCAACTTCTGCTCCCTGGCCGGGCAGGCGGCAGATCTGCTAAAGAGTTTCCAGAAAGAAGGTGACTGCCACTAACACTAACATCGATAAATTAGATTACTTCAATCTTCAAATCGCCACTTTAATCAGCCAGTTTACTTTTCATGGAAATGGACAAGGCTGCTGTTCGTTTCACTAATGGTGTGTTCACAGTTCACTCTTGTCCTGATTTAGTCCTGGTTGAGCCCAGTTTAGTCCTGATATAAACTTAGGTTGGTTTTGTTATAGTCTTTGACTAGTTTTGGTCTAGTCCAGATATAGTTCTGGGTTTAGTTACAGGTTTGTCCAAATTTTCATGTGGAGACTGTTCAAGTGTGAATGCATCCTATACAGTGCAAGTGTGAACGCATCCTAACCCATTGGAAAGGAAAAGCTTAAACTACAGAAATTAATAGTATTGCATAACAAGAATAGGATGTAAATTGCACAAAACGGGTCTAGTTTTTTTTTCTCAAGCAGGTATCTGTCAATGATCAGAAACACTTTATGATAACTACAATTTAATTAACCCTAATAAAACATGAACAAAGACTTAATTCATAATGAACAAATAGTTATTATTCAAGACTTTGCTTTGTTTAAGCTAATTATTATAACGGTACCCCTTGATCTAAACAGTGGTTCCCAACCTTTTTCTCTCAGTGACCCTAACATCCTTGCCCTACCTTATAAGCTACTGTCTTCTGAGAAAAAAAGAACATCTACTATATAGAACCACATAACATACAATCCCTGCATTAAAATGTGTATCATCTGGTTCTGAACTCTCTTCTAAGAACCCCTGGGGATCCCTTCAGAATCTCTGGGTTCCAACGCCTAGGTTGGGAATAACTGATCTAAAAGGTGATATTTAACAATGAACCACACAAAACTAACTGTGTCATTGATCTCTTTTTGCAATACTTACAGTGAGGCAAATAAGTATTTGAACACCCTGTGATTTTGCAAGTTCTCCCACTTAGAAATCATGGAGGGCTCTGAAATTTTCATCTTAGGTGCATGTCCCTGTGAGAGACATAATCTAAAAAAAATCTGGAAATCACATTGTATGATTTTTAAAATAATGTATTTGTATGTTACTGCTGCAAATAAGTATTTGAACACCTGTCTATCAGCTAGAATTCTGACCCTCAAAGACCTGTTAGTCCATCTTTAAAAAGTCCACCTCCACTCCACTTATTATCCTGAAAAGAGCTGGGACCACGTTTCCAAGGTTACTGTTAGTAATACACTAAGACACTGGCACGGAAGGTTCCCCTGCTTAAACCAGCACATGTCCAGGCCCATCTTAAGTTTGCCAATGACCAGTTTGGCCATTTGGATGATCCAGAGTAGTCATTGGAGAAAGTCATGTGGTCAGATGAGACCAAAATAGAACTTTTGGTCTTAATTTCTCGCCGTGTTTGGAGGAAGAAGAATGATGAGTACCATCCAAAGAACACCATCCCTACTGTGAATCATAATAATAATAATAATAATAATACATTTTATTTGTTAGGCGCCTTTCAAGGCTCTCAAGGTTGCCGTACATACATACATACACAATACAAATTGAACAATGTAAAATGATTAAAAATATGGGGGTGGGGGTGGTAGCATCATGCTTTGAGGGTGTTTTTCTGCACGTGGGACAGGACGACTGCACTGTATTAAGGAGAGGATGTTTTGTGATTTTTTTGGGGAACAACCTCCTTCCCTCAGTTAGAGCATTGAAGATGGGTTGTGGCTGGGTCTTCTAACATGACAATGACCCGAAGCACACAGCCAGGATAACCAAGGAGTGGCTCCGTAAGAAGGATATCAAGGTTCTGGAGAGGCCTAGCCAGTCTCCAGACCTAAACCCAATAGAATATTTTTGGCGGGAGCTCAAACTCTATGTTTCTCAGCGACAGCCCAGAAACCTGACTGATCTAGAGAAGATCTGTGTGGAGGACTGGGCCAAAATCCTTCCTGCAGTGTGTGCAAACCTGGTGAAAAACTACAGGAAATGTTTGACCTCTGTAATTGCAAACAAAGACTACTGTACCAAATATTAACATTGATTTTCGCAGGTGTTCAAATAGTAACAGTAACATACAAATAAATTATTTAAAAAATCATACAATGTGATTTCCAGATTTTTTTTTAGATTATGTCTCTCACAGTGGACATGCACCTTAAGATGAAAATTTCAGACCCCTGCATAAATTCTAAGTGGGAGAACTTGCAAAATCACAGGGTGTTTAAATACTTATTTGCCTCAATGTAGATGCTGAGTCCAATCTGAGTACTACCCAGGAGCTATCCCAGGCTGAGTACTGCCCCGCTGATGACGACTCCGGATGTGAAAACTCTCTCGATCTTGCAGACGTCATGGATTTTGCAACTGTAGCAATAGCAGAACAACTCACTCGCCTAGACGCAGTACATACCAACTTTTTATTTCATCTTTTGTATCCTTATAAGTATAACTAATGACATTTTTTATGCTGCAGGCATTATTCGTCAAAGTGGTGCCTTATGAATGTCTGGGCAGTGTGTGGTCACAGAGGGACAAGGAGAACCTGTCTCCCACTATCAGAGCTACAGTAGCACAGTTTAATGCTGTGACTAACCAGGTCATTTTGTCCCTGCTCTGTCCATTTGTGGATGCTAGCTCTAGTCCCACATGCTCCGACCGACCCAGCTCCACCCCTGCACAGAGAGCCAGGATCATCGAGAAGTGGATCCGAGTAGCACAGGTCTGCACATACCAATTTTTACTACTTTTTTTAAACAATCAGTCATCATTATCTTTAAATGATTTACGTACCACAAATATCTCAGTACTTGTTTATCATAAGAATAAAGTTAATTCACTCCATACTTGGTGGTGATAAGCTACTTCTGTAGCCACAGCTGCCTTGGGGGAAAACTGAATGAAGCAAGGCTGCCAATTTGCACCCCTTGACCACCACCAATCACACACACACACACACCTGCACACCCCCACACACACCCCCACACCCCCCCACATACACACACACACACCACATTCATACCAAGGAAGATGCAGAACTTGGTCCGAGCACAAATTAAAACATATTTAGTCATGACTTATCTGGATCTAATAGCTCTTTTTATTACTAACATTCTCTAACCTGCTACTAGTACTAAACACATTTGCTTGTATTACTTTTTTGTTTATCCCCAAATTTTGCTATTTTGGATAATGTGTTTTCTTTCAGGAATGCCGACGCTTGAAAAACTTCTCCTCTCTCAAAGCCATCCTCTCTGCTCTGCAGTCCAATGCTGTTTACAGGCTGAGAAAGTCATGGGCTGCAGTAAACCGGTGAGTGCGGGTCATGGCCATGAGTTTAACAGCTTTATTGGCATTGTACATAATCTGTTTTTAATGGAGATACTGAACTCTGCTCTGTGATTCTATAACAACAGCCATAAAACTACTGGAGTCAACTAATTTCTGTCTCCATAGTTACCTAGTATGTTTAGAATCCGGTCATGTACAAGACCTCCCTGAAGTGTAAAAGTTAAATGGTTATTATTATGGTATGAATGAGTTTGTGGTCATACATATTTTTTTACTAGGGTGCAGTGTTATTGCTATAGGATGATGTTGAACAGAATGCATATAGTTTTATGCTATATTTTCATTTTGGTGCCTTTTAGACTTTTTAAAAACAACTATTTCTACTTAAGTATATCTTTAGTTCATGCTGTTTAGATATTTAAAGTTCCAGAATCAAATACAACATTGAACCACTCTCTGTAGTTTACCAGAATGGTCAGACTATATATTATACTAAATTTACCCCATGCTAATGTTATAAAATTATTATTAGAATATAATACATTTCACAAACATTTCCAAATACCATGTTAACAAACTTGTCCAAAGACTTAAAAAGAATTGCTTGAAAATAATGATGATACATCCTAAATATATACCGGAGGCCTCTGGCCTGACGCCAAATCATACCTAAGTAGGACAGTTATTGTTTAACTTAATAATCACAATACTCCATTGTTATGACAACCACTGTATTTGACATATCTTTACCTCTTTTTTCTGTAGGGATAGTATGGCCACATTTGAGAACCTTTGTGAAACCTTCCCAGATGAAAACTGTGTTCTGAGCAAAGGGGAGCTTCTGGAAGTGGTAAGTAACTTATTAAAGCTGCAAGCGGCAATGATGGCCCTTGCCACCATGCGCTCATTCCTCCCGTGCACCTGCAACCACCTCTGCATCGCAAACACTCTGCATCGTGAATGCTTCTGTATCATGGTTGCATCATATCGTGACCACCAGTGTTATCGGTGGCACTATAGCACTGAGCATTAAGTGTGAATTATGAATTTAATTTGTCAGCCAGTGCAAATATCAACCTGCCTAACTACGTGTGTATACGATATAACCAGTAAGGGGTATCCCAAAAAACGGATCACTTCTGAAAATCTATGTCTTGAGATGTGGCATGTGAAATCTGAGCTCATTTTGAACAAAAACTAGATTAGGAGTAGACTGATTTTATAAACACACTGTCAAAGCAGTGACAATTTTTTTGATCCAATATGACTGACTTCCTGTTTGTCATAGAGCAGTACTTCAATTCATTTTCAGGTTTGTCTCAAAGAGCTTTATGCCAAAATTTGCTTCCCTCCCATAGAGGTCCACTTCTAGGTGGCATTGTTGAATCATTTTATAAATTTTTTGTTGGGCCAGTCATTTTTATATCCATACATGAGACTTTTTGTCGATGTTCAGCAGGTCAAAAATACGATCATTTTGTTTAAAAAAAGCAATAATTTTGTCAAAAAAAATTGCCAAACACAGAACACTGCTCTTTGCCAGTTACACTTCGTTACTGGCAAGGGCCTACAAATGTACACTAATGACTACCATTGTCCACACTAGTGTAATTTCTGTTTAAAACTGATACCAGCTAACAAGCATGAATGATAGTGAATAAACATAATGCATTTCCTAGATCCAAAATATGTCTGCTATGTCCTATGTGTTTTCACTTATTACAGAAATCATTAATCTGCAGTGACATATTGAAGAGAGGGTTAATTTGAAACTAGAGGCCTCGAGCGCAATGTGTTCCCTTTTGTTCGGTCACCTTCAGGCGCCTGCGTCACTGTCACTTACTAAATCAACAAAATAATACTACTACCTCCCTTTTATCTACAAATCTGCGCTAGGTAACCATGGTAACTTGTATGACTTTGAGCATTAATCACTGATTACACACAGCCACACACAGTAGAAGTATTGATTAATATAAATTATATTATTAAAACCAAAGTATTCAGTTTTTAGTTGGACTTACATTACTGTAACAGGGATAAAGAGGGATAAGAAAATTTTAACCATGTTCTAGTAGGGTTGTCAAAACTATCAAAAATCAGGTAATTATTTACACTAAACCTAGTATTGAAACTAGATACTCATTTGAGCAGTTATTGAAGAATGAAATGAATGGTTCAGAAATGAACACATTCCTGAATAGCTTTAGAATGATCTTGAACTATATCAGAACAAAAATAAGACCCGTAGACAAGTACGCCCATGGCCCACTATGGAACCTACCTGGACGACTCAGGGATTACACAGATATTATTTAATGTTCAATTGCATTCAATCATAAAAATCAATCATAAAAAAATTCATTTTGGTGTCGGAATATGTATTGAATATTGAGTATATTCCTTAGTATTGAAATCAAGCTTGAAATTTTAGTATTATGACAACACTATGTCCTAGTAATTTACATTTTTCATTCTTAGGTTTGTCTCAGGGTTAGAATTACCAAATTCTCAAGATAATTACACCTACACTTACAAAGTCCATGCTATTACCATGACATTATTGTGTGGTAAAGTTAAGTGCCAATTGAGTTATGGGTTATTGTGTTAAACGATAAACCAGACTTCCTCCATTTTACTTCTACAATTCAGTATATAACAATTTTATATCCACTCTAGGACACTTAAGTCTGACCTAGGCCTTTACTTTTTAACAAGAAAACCTATAAACAGGATATCCAGGTTAATGTATAATGCTAGCTTACACTGTGTTTTGTAACTTGCCTGACATGCTTCTGTAAGCCATTTTTCTCCATAACACAAGCATGCAATAAACAAATCATCAAGTTAATGTACAGTAGAGACACTGTGAAGCCTGCTGACTCTTGCTCTGTCTGGTAGGAGGAAAGTAAAGCCAGCATGGATAGCGTGTCTCCAAAGATATCCAAGAGGTGTCCGATCTCCAGGCAAATGGTGAGACGTGCTCCAAGCTAAAATTCAACCCCGTTTGACTCACTGAGAGCTGAGAAGTTGACAAGACCTGTTCTAAAATACGATCCAATATGATGTGGAGCAGGGTATTAACCATGTAAACAGTCTCATAGAAAGATTGGTGCACATTGGTGCACATCCACATTGGTGCACATTAAAAGCAAGTTATTTTTTAATCCAAAAACACAATTTTCTTATGTCAAAACCCATTAGTCTCATCCAGTATGGTCACTGTAATAACTAGAGATAAATATAAACTCCACTCCACTTTTTCACAGACAGACAGGGATAGGCAAAGGGTTCTGTTGTCTCGGGTCCCAGGGTCTTAGGGTATCCTCTTCCTATACATGGGTTTCAGAATGATGACAAATTAGAACTGCTGCCAATAGCAATAACAATTTAAAAGAAAATATCCTGTTTTTAATGGTGAAAAAAGTGTTGCCTGTAACAGGAATTATTTTATATTAGAGGTGGACACATGTGAGGCTTCTTCCCCCAGGCCCCTAAATTTCTGTTGGCGGGCCTGATCGCTGTCCATTTGTTTCAGAGTGATGAAAAAATAGCACTGTTAATATAATATTCCATCTCGGAGTCAAACATACTCACATTGCACCCACAAACAAGAAGTTGAAACCCATGAACAGTGTGACTTAACTGTGAATGTAAACTTAGTATCTTAAAACGATCACACCTTGTTGTCATAGCAAATTGCAAAATACAGTACTTTTTTGCAATATGATCTTGTATCTCACCTAAGGGAGAATTTCAAATGGAGTGTACTGAATAAAAGTGCCACATGCATTCTAAAAAGCCACAAAAGAACTGCATTCACCAGGCGTGAAAGGAGGAGGAGGCCTATCTTTAGCCCCACAAGTCACCAATGATCACTGGGATTATACGGGTCGGTAATAATAGTCCTGGCCACTGTCTTTTATGAGTCATATGCATTTTCTCTGGGGACAGAACATGAAGCCACAGCAGCCACTAATGGGGGTTTCGTGATTCACTGAGGACAGTAAAAAACAAGGTTATTTAGGGCGCACATGTCACACCTACGAGTATTATTTTGTTGACGTGGCATGTTTCATGTTTTTTTCAGAGTACGTCATCTGGAGTGGTACCATACCTGGGCACTTACCTGACTGTCCTGACCATGTGGGACACTGCTCTGCCTGACACTGTGGAGGTAAATTAGGTTACTATAGGATTAAATCTAAAATCTCACATTAGGGCTTGGCAATATGACACAATAAGTAATGACTTATTTCCTCAAATTGACTAATCAGCAATTTTCGATTAGATTTTGTCTATCTATAGACCTGTCGATTTAAAAAGACCCAAGCTGATCATTGACAATTAAAAATGACAGAATCTCAAACATATCCAAAATGTATTCATAGGCATATATTGAAAGATGTTTGTAAATACGAAACAAATGATATTGCACAATTATTCAGTGTTTCTTTATTCTTCTGCTGAAGTATATAAAGATGGGTTGCAGCACATTATGTTAAAACAAATGCAGGAAAGCATGATGACAGTATTTAATAAACACTGATCAATGCATGTTGATAATTACATTAATAAATTTGACCCTTATCTTTTGTTTTATAGGGTGGTCTCATAAACTTTGAGAAGAGACGACGGGTACGTGTTTTTTTAAGTTTTGCGCATGTTATTGTTCAGTAGTTGCATTGCACAACTCAACACTCACTTGTTTGTAATTGGAAGCCTATGCTCTTTATTGTGACGTTTTATGCAACTACATCTCTCACTCAATGTCATAAGCTATCATTGCCTTGTGATTTTTTTTTTTTAAGGAGTTTGAGGTCCTGTCACAGATCCAGCAGCTTCAGGCATCCTGTTCCCTGTATAATCTCCATCAGCATCCACAGATCACTGCATGGCTACAGGGACGCAACCTCCTGTCCGACCAGGAGAGGTGAGGTAGCAGACTGCGCGTCACATGGAGAGGGGCACGGCTCCAAGACAGAACAAGTGTGATTTATGTAATCTGAAGTTCACAGATAAGAATTCCATCCTGTTGTCACACGTAGTGTGACATCCTGTTGTCACACATAGTGTTTTTCATATATATTATCATCATTTAAAAATGTCGATTTTGTTAAGCAAGCCACATAATAAAGCAATGGTAATCTAAAGTTATTCAGTCATTGTATCAATAATATTTGACAATAGTAATCATCAAATCATGATGTGCCAACTGACATAAATCATATCACTAAAATGTTACAATGTGATATCCTATGCTTGAGTAAATATTTGTGTCCTTTTTGACACAAGTTTACTAGCCATAAATGGCTTTATTAAATATTAACACAACTCTTAAACTGAAAATTTAGCACCCTATTTGATTTATAATATACTTTCATCCTTGTTTTGAGTCTGTCTAATTGAATGAACAATGCTGCAGTTCTTGTTCTCTATTGTAATTAGTAGCATGTGTGTTGCAGCTATGAACTGTCCAGACAGCTGGAGCCGCCAGTAGACCTGAGCTCCCCAACAGCCTGGAGTCATCGCTCCATCACAAAGAAACTCTCCTTGTAAGCGCTTGTTTACCTGTTTGAACATTAGCTTTACATTTCACTACGTACACAAATCCACACTTCAAGTTGTGTAACCTGCAGTGTAGTTAATTCACCTCCTTTACATTTTTAGTTTTAAATTGGCACTATGTCATTTTTTAGGTAAATGATCCCAAATCTATTCTCCATGTAGATGTTGTGGTTTCACATGTAATTTTGCATAAAATGGTATAAAACCAAGTATTTTTAGCAATAATAACTTGTAAATTAATGAATTGGAGAAAGACAGATATGATATGTTTATGCCATACTGTGGAACATTCCAAGCAAAGCAATAACATATCCATGAAATAAGAAGATAACAGACCCCTCTACCAGAAAAGATGCATAGTACAGCATGCAATATATTGTTCTTATTTTAATTATTAACTTTGTCCTCAGTCTCCGCTCCATGAGTGAAGGGTCTAAGAAGTTGCCTCCAGACCAGATTAGCGTGTCTTCCTCTGGCTCCAGTGGCTCTGAAATGGAAGATCTGTCTTCTCCGAATTCCATCCCCCTTCAGGTAACACCAGTCTGCTTCTCTGGATCCTCCTTTGTGCTGGTCGTCTGTACCGTCATGTGCAGTCTGTACCGCCTTGTCTATGCTCCACTGTGTTTTGCCTCTGTCAGCAGAAGAATGGTGGACTTTGAAGTGTTTCTTAGAGGCTGTGTTTTGCCTTTAAGCCTCTGCCATGGAAGTCAGCTATTTAGTTAGAGCCAGGAACTGTTATAAATGTATGTAAACGGTCGTTGCAAAGATGACAGTTGATACCATTTAAGTGCACTATATAACTTTTCTGGTGGATGGTTTGCCACCTGCTTGTCTCTATGGACATGCTATTGATTGTCTCACTATATGGCATAAAACATATCTATCACCATATAAATAAGCAGCTCACACCACTA
The DNA here is from genome assembly GCF_009829125.3 of Periophthalmus magnuspinnatus. NCBI lineage: Eukaryota > Metazoa > Chordata > Actinopteri > Gobiiformes > Gobiidae > Periophthalmus > Periophthalmus magnuspinnatus. Next base: position 29,270,965 of record NC_047133.1, on the reverse strand, counting down.
AGCCATATTACGGGTCAGATCTGTGGATAGGTGACACCACTCTTACTAAGATTGCACATTTTTGAACAATAAAACACCTATAACTAAATAATCACAGCAGACTACCCTTAACTATTTTTGGTTATTTATCAACTTGGCAACAAAGTAGTGTTGTCACAATACTAAAATTTCAAAGTTGATTTTGATACTAAGGAACAGACACAATACCAAAGACAGATTCCAACACCACTCTTTTCACAATAGAGTGTTTAAACATTAGGAAATAATAGTGCTTTCTTTTATATTACCATGTGGCTTTATAGCTCTGTGTCTCAGTAGCTCAGGTATATTCCATAATAGTCTGTGGATGTATACTAGTCTATGTGGTCTTATACTTGTTCTGGTACAGCTCAAGATCACCTATTCAAGGTTCAAATCAGTTTCAATACAAGTTTTAGTATCAATTAGTATCTGTTTATTGATACTTTTGATTACCCTACAGCAAAGTATGTTCAAAGGGATGGCTATAAATGGTGTCATTAGTATTGAGTTCACAATGATCAACGGATTGTGGAATAGCTAGTAGATAGCTGAACAAAAGAAAGACAACGTTAGAACTTTCAGAACCTTTTTGATTCTCAACCCACTGTTTGTGTGTTGTTGCTAGCTCTAAAATTGAAATGAAAGCCATTTAAATCTCAAATGTTGGTTGATTGTCGACATATACTGTAATATTTAAGTATGAAACATGAATGAGTGCTCCATTTCTATCATGTGTCTTGAGCCAGTCTTCATTTCACCACCAAACCCTGTTGTCCATTGTTCACTGTTTTACATAACATAGGCTGTACAAACAATAATCTCCTTTTAGAAAGCAAACACCCTGTGGCAGTTCTACTGAGATGCACTTACTGGCCTCAAAACTCAAGATGTGAGCTGTGATGAAGAAATGTCCTTGTATACCCCTTTAAAATATGAAAGCAATTAGCAAGGATTAGGATTTATAATTTTATACATTTGAAGTCCATTTTGAAGTCTGCTCAAGTCTGCACTCAACAGTTTGCTGTCACCACTCACTTGCATAGTTAACATGCCACTTCAATCTGGAACATTCCCAAGACCTTTGAAACCCGCGGCTGTCAAGCCTCTCCTAAAGAAGAGCAGTCTTGATGCCACAATATTGAACAATTAATGACCAATCTCAAATCTGCCATTTCTAGGCAAAGTCCTTGACATCTGCTTGAACACTGATGCAGGCTAAGTCTCAGTCTTGATCCTGTTAGATCTGAGTGCTGCCTTTGACACTGTGGATCATGGGATCCTCTTACAGAGACTAGAGGACTGGGTGGGCATCTCTGGTACGGCACTAAACTGGTTCAAGTCCTATCTAGAAAACAGGGAATACTTTGTTGAAATTGGAAAATTTGTCTCAGATAAAATGTCCCTGACCTGTGGGGGTCAATCCTGGGACCCCTGTTGTTCAATCTCTACATGCTGCTGTTAGGCCATTTAATACGCAGCAATATGTGTCCTACCACACTGACACTCAGATCTATGTCTCACTGGCAGCAGGTGAATATGGACCAGTGGATTCACTCTGCCACTGCATCCAACAGATCAGTGTGTGGATGCAAAGCAACTTTCTCCAGCTAAACTCAGACAAGACTGAAGTCATTATCTTTGACCCACAGAAACATAGAAAGAGTGTCAGCAGTCACTTTCAGTCTCTCTCTCTAAAACCTTCAAACCAGGCTAGAAATCCAGGGGTAACAATGGACTCAGATTTGAACTTAGCCACATCAAATCAGTAACATCTGCAGCTTTTTACCACCTAAAAACATTGCAAAAATCAAAGGTATACTGTCAGAGCCAGACTTACAGAGACTCACCCATGCATTTGTCTCCAGTAGGTTAGACTGCTGTAACGGCCTGCTCACTGGCCTCTCCAAACGAGCCTTAAAACAGCTGCAGTACACCCAGAATGCTGCTTGGGCCAGGAAGTACAAGCACATAAGTCCTGTGCTCAGGTCTCTGTACTGGCTTCCTGTAGCTCAAAGAATAGACTTTAAAGCAGATCTGCTTGTGTACAAGTCTCTCCATGGCCTAGCACCAAAGTACATCTACGACATGTTAGTGCCATATGAACCATCTCACACTCTGAGAACTTCAAGGACAGGCTGTTGGTGCCCAGAGTCAGGACTAAACATGGGGCATCAGCGTTTCAGTTTTATGCAGCTAAAACCTGGAAGAGTCTCCCTAAAGATGTGAGACAGGCCTCTACTTTTACAGTGTTTAAATCCAGGCTCAAAACAGTTCTGTTTAGCTGTGCATATGACTGAATGGTTTTTATTCTGCAGTCTTCTGTTTTAATGTTAATTTTATGATTATTTGTGTTTTGATTTGTGTGATTTTAATGCCTTTCTTATTCTGTAAAGCACTTTGAATTACTTTGTGTACGAATTGTGCTATACAAATAAACTTGCCTTGCCTTTGTAAAGCCAGTCTTGTAATGAAAACTTGACATTTGTAATATACTTAACTACCTAAAAATGTCTATTATTTGTATTAATGTCTCATCTCCATTGATCAATTCTTGAGTAATCTTTGTTTTAACCCTTCCCACCACTTTACGTCCATTTACATCCACATCCAAACACAACATTGTATATGAATCATTACTTACAAGTAATTATACACATTGTTGTAATACTCTAGCTCTTTCCATGTCTATTTACATTTTATATTATTCTGTCTTTTGCAGACCTTCTCCAGCTCTTGCAGCCGTGAGTCAGTCTTCTCCACTGAAGTGTCCTCCCACTCTCCCAGTCCTTCCTCCTCCTCTTCATCAGACACTCACCTGGACTCCCTGTGCTCCCCCCCAGCCTCGGAGTGTGGAGGGGCTCGGCCAAAAGATGGGATGGGATCACACAAGCGCTCCGTTTCCATGACATCACTTCCCGTTTACAACCGCCAAGTGGCGGATTCCTGCATCATAAGAATCAGTGTGGACTCAGGCCACAACAATGGGAACATGTACAAAAGTATACTGGTAAGAATGATTGTCACAAAATGTTTTGGTTGATAGTAGTATACATAGAAATTTGCATTGTTATATGGAACATTTTGAGGGCTTTTTTCTGTTCAAAAGATATTTAAAGAATACTTTGTTTATTTGTTTTTGGTTTGTAAATTGTTTAACGCTTCCAACTGTTTTTCATCATTCTGAAAACCATAAATAGTTATTTCAATTTTAAGTGTGGCTACAAACAAAACCTGTTTTGTTTTTAACCTAATTTATTTTTAGCACATAATAATATATGATAGAAAGTTAAAAGTTTAACTTAAAAAAGTTTTGCAAAATCATGAAAAGTTTTCATTCTCATTTTTTATAGTTGACAAGCCAGGACAAGACTGCCCAGGTCGTCCAAAGAGCTCTGGAGAAGCATAATCTTGAACACATGAACTTTGCCGATTTCACATTAACACAAGTTATCTCATCAGAAAGAGGTTAGCATTGGTTCAAAATTCTTATCAAACATACTTGTGATATTAAAATGTAATAAATTAACTATACTATGTTTCTGTATTTTCCTAGAACTGCTTATACCAGACAAAGCTAACGTCTTCTACGCAATGTCCACTACTGCAAACTTTGACTTTGTTCTACGTAAATATGAACAAGATCAGAAGAAACCACTGAGTTCCACTCAGAGTCTGGGAAGATACACAAAGTAACTGATGGACAAAAATCCACAAAAAGCACTTTATTAAGACAATTTATTGAGAAACTTGTTACTAGAGCTTATAACCAGACCATGGATTGTGACATGTGCTGCCTTCACTGACCTCTTTCACACAGGAACATTGAAATCTGAGGAGCCATTTCATCTTTGCCAGTGGCTGCTTAGTAGCACCTGTGTGTTAAAAAGGAAAGTGGGTCAGGGAGAAACTAGTGGAGATACTTTGAACTGTTGCCACGGGCAGCATGGAAAAATACTTGTCCTACCAACACTCTACAGGGACATTGAACTTCAATGGATGCAAAACATAAAAAATAGTAAAATATAAAGAAAAAAGCTTACTTGGCTTCGAGTGTCAGAGAAAAATGTATTTCTTTTCTAATATGGACTGTATTCAGTCAGATTTGCGGATACATGGAGCAATCAATTTAAAAAAAAAAGATATTCTGTCCCCTTAGAATTCTAGAGTTCTGTCGGCATTCTGGATAGTTTTTTTTTATATTGAATTTGAAGAATCTAGAAAAAATATCACATTTTTCTAACGTGCGTTGTCATTGTGATTTACAACTTATGTTTTCATAATAGGATTCTGTTCAAAGTTTACATTTTAAACTCGCCCAGAAGAATTGACAAGAAGACTGAAATATGAACTGAGAAACTAATACAAGACATTTGTGAACATGTTTGTACAAATCTTAGCTACAGGGTTAGCGATTATTTATGCAAAATAAGACAGAATATTTTGTTGTTTGTGAAAGAAAATATGGTATTTCAAAAATCTGATAATTGTGTTGATTATTATTATTATTTGATTGCAATTAATATTTCAGGCCTGTTCTGATTCATCGAGCATAATGGAACAGGGTCATGGGGTTTTGCTCATGGAAACCTAAAAACCCTACTTTTTTTTTTTTTTTTTTTCCTTAAGGTATATGAATAATGATTTTGACAAAACCCCATAATCTAAGGGGACATATTGTGCAGTAGCTCTCAGTAGCTACACTGAGCATAATGCATTATCTCTTGCTTCATATATTATTGTCATGCTTGTCGACGTTGCGGTATCACCTTGACTTGTACAGACTGGAGGAATGGCATTCTTTAGTCTGACAAAAACATCTGAACTTCTGAAGACTGCACAAAGCTAGGTGTATCTGAGCTATGTTCACTATTTTCTTTGCACGTAGGCTCACCTTAATCTCTTTGATTGTATGGAATGATAGTATGGTGTAAATGAATGTAAGTATGTACATCTTTTGATGTATTTAATTTAAATTTGATTTTTTTTTTTTTTTACAATGTTGAATTGTACTGCTGCTAACACATCTGACAACACATCCATCATTTCAGTAGTGCGTTGTAATGTTAACTTCAGTTCTATGGTAAGATTATTTAAGATTATTTTAAATATATAGTTAATTTAACATACACAACATCTTGAGACATTTGTTCATTGGTTTGAATGTAATGTTCTAAGAAAATAAAAACAAATTCAGTCCATTCAGTCTAACAAAATGTTATTGCATGTCATGGATTTGTGCTATGCGTCTTCACTCACAGAGGAGCCACATCCTCACGCTATGACACAATACCTTAACAGTGCATATTTTGGGCATTTTCTGCCATAGAATATGGACAACAAGCACAATATTTATTTCTGTGTGAGTGATTTTTTATACAGTATAAGTAAGCAATATTTTTTATATTTTAAAATTCTTTAACGTAATGTACATATATAAAATGTGTATCTTTTTAAAATACACTTTAAAGACACAATTGGAAAATATGCACATTTAAGTTTACCATAACCATACTCTTTATGAAGGTAGCCTATATAATATTTCTTATAGTATGAATTACTATATTTTAACATTACAGCCTTTTTCAAATTCACAGTTTAATAGTACAAATATACTTGTGAAGATAGATGGTGAAAATGTTTGAAACTGGTATTGCCTCAGCATAAGGAAAATAATAATAATTAACATAAGATATAAGAAAGAATGAACATGCAATAGCCAGCAACTAGGCCAATTATTATTATTATTATTATTATTATTATTATTATTATTATTATTATTATTATTATTATTATTTCTAGGTATTTTAAAAAAAACATTTTTTATCAGAGTTGGAACTTGATATCAGTTATCCTAAACAGAAATACCAACTACCACTCAACTAATGTGAATTTCAGACAAAGAATGCCAACACAAGAGGTCAGCAGAGAGCTGCACATCACCTCGCATTCTTCTAAGCCTCGTTCTCTGAAGATGTAATCATCCTTTTGCGTCATCCGCTCTTTTCATATTTCCTTTAGTTTATTCCAGCTTGTTGATTCCACGCTTCTAATGCACTTTACCTGTCATTTATTGTCATCATGGCCGGCCCAGACTATAAGCAGACTAAGCAGCTGCTTAGGGCCCCGAGACCAGCAAAGGGCCCTTAAGAGCCCAAACATTTGCATTGAAAATAATATAATATTTAAAGTTTTATTGGACACAGGGCTTGTGTGTTTACAGCAGCCTAAATATCCCTCTCAATTGATTACATTTGTTTTATATCTATAGTAGCAAAATATCTGCTGCTACTACATTTGTTTTTGAGCCGGGCAGAGGTGAGGGCAGCTATGTGTTTACACCGGTGTAAGGACCCTTTATAATGTAAATTAAAGCCCACTGGAACACATTAAAATCCACCAGAAACGAAGAAAAATTGTGTAGAATTTTTCTTTCTTATATGTTTGTCTGCTGTTCTTGTGACTCTGGTGACATTCTGGATGTTTTCAGTCTGATGTTGGTCATATAAACACAAATGCAATTGGTCAAGGTGATAAGATCAGAGTCATAATGTTGTCCAATGTGAATCACCAGTAACTGTGCCAGGAGGCATCTGCTGTCGGGAGCCCCAGAGACAAATTCAGCTTAGGGCTCCCTGAAAGCTACGGCTGGCCCTGATTGTCATTCATAGTCATAGCCACTTATTGTGTACAGTTTTGTAGGCTTATTTTTTATTCACCTTGCACAGTGTTGTGTGTATTGCAGTGTTGTATTATATATATATATATATATATATATATATATATATATATATATATATATATATATATATATATATATATATATATATATATATATATATATATATATATATATATATATATATATTATATAAATACACACACACACACACACACACACACACACATATATATATATATATATATATATATATATATATATATATATATATATATATATATATATATATATATATAATTTAACGTTATTTGTACTACATTTTGTCTCATATTTAATATTCCAAGTTTATTTTATTTTTCTAGTTTACCGGTAAGATCATTAGCCTAGTATATATACTACTACTACTACTATATAGTATACAGTATAAGTATATTCACAATATATCTTCATGTTGATTCTTGACTGCATGTTTTGTTTCTTCTGCTGCTCACTTTTCCGTGGCAACACTGAAATTTTCCCATTGCGGTTTGAATGAAAGTTTTCTTTTCTTATCTTTTTTTTTTTTTTTTTTCTTTGGCCATTCCAATCCATTGAAAATAAAACAAATCAAGAAAAATCCTGCAGACAATCCAAATGTATTACTGGGGGCATTCAATCGCAGTTTTTCTAATGATTGACATTGAATAGGTTGAAACTGAATGGAATATATAGGCCCATTCTGTGCTCTGTGCACTTGGCTGCAGCAGACGCTCACTCAGCACAAGGCTTTGATTCACTTCGTGTGTAGACGGCGTGCGTGCGTGTGCGTGCGTGAGCGGAGATGACGTGCGTGTGCCGCGGGTGTAGCGGTCAGCACTTCTGGAGGAGAAACAGGACACTGCTCTTCATCGCATAGTTTCTCATGCATTATGGATGTTCGTCCGTTCAGTGGGAATATAGAGCAGAGAAAGGGAGGCATACTCTTGACCCAGTTTGGATAAGTAATTTGGGGTCTGTCAGATTTCTGTATTACCAGGGCAGTTGGGAAGATTGTCAAGGATTCTTTGAAAAAATTGAAGCCTGCTAAAAATAGAAGCATGCTATTTTAGCCTATTTTGAAATAAGGTTAGGGCTTATAAGAAACTGTGAACTGTTTTACTGCCTGGCCAAAAAAAAAAAAAAAATTGCCACCAAAAAAAAGGTCACACACACACTGATATTTTGTTGGCCTTTAGCTTTGATTACAGCAGGCGTTGGCTGAAGCAATGTTTCGATAAGCTTATGCAATGTCACAAGATTTATTTCCATCCAGTGTTGCGTTAATTTTTCACCAAGATCTTCAATTCAATTCATTTTATTTTTGTAACGCCCAAAATCACAACAACAGTTGTCTCGAAGGGCGTATTGATGCATTGATGATGGTAGAGTCTGACCACTGCACAAAGCCTTCTCCAGCACATCCCAAAGATTCTCATTGGGGTTAAGGTCTGGACTCTGTGTGTGAAAATGATGTCTCATGCTCCCTGAACCACTCTTTCACAATTTGAGCCCAGTGAATCCTGGCATTGTCATCTTGGAATATGCCCATGCCATCAGGGAAGAAAAAATCCATTGATGGAATCACCTGGTCATTCAGTATATTCAGGTGTCAGCTGACCTCATTCTTTGCACATACTGTTGTTGAACCTAGACCTGATCATATGAATGAGTCTTGTACCTATTTGCTTAGTTAAATCCAGGTGGCGACTTTTTTTTTTCGTCAGGCAGTAGATTAGTGTGTTAATTGGCCTCAAAAAATATTGAATGAATAAACCACAGACCATAATCTATAAAAATGTTTAAAAACAAGCAAGAATATTACAGTCACTTCACCTTAAAAAAAATGTATTTCCTCTAATCCAGTTTTTCGGAGGCCATTGTCCTGCTAATGCCCATATGCCCATACTATTTTACCACTCACTACTGTGAAAATAACACAGAGAAGCACTCATGTTACCTGGAAGGCACTCCAGACTGCTGTGGTGTCCTGATTTGATTGATTTTACAGTGTGAACTCAGCTTTTAAACCTTGAGTGGCAGCTGGCCCCACATCACCTTAACACAAAGGTAAACCCCTTTATGCAATAGGCATGTGCTGAGGTCATGACCTTATCTTGCAATCTCTCTTACATGCTAATGGTCCAAACAAAGCGCAATGTACATGTGCAGGGGCCTGCACACTGTGGATAAACAACAGATAACTTCTCTTTTTCTCAGAAGAGGAAGTTAAGGGGCGTGACCTTTGACCTGTGCACAGAAGTACAGAATCTGACGCTCCCAGAGAAGCTAACAGGGGAGCCTGAGTGACAGCTGAGTTTGACTTCTTTGAGCCAGGTCTACTCAAGGGAACAGTGCTGCAGCATAACAGGACATGCATGTTTTGGAATGCAGTTGTCCATGTCTAGTTTGGATCAAGTGTTAATTTTGCCATTCATCTCACTCAAAATAGGAAATTGTTTAGACTTTATTTGGTCACATTTTTCAGCTGAAATACTTTGTGTCAAAGGAACTGTATGGAAGATTTAGAGTGTAAATTTCATGAACTTGACTTATTTGTGTTCCCAGATATTAGGTAAACATGATCAAATCAAATATACTATACAAATATACTATGCTGTCCATATACTGAAAATGACAAAAACGTCTATGTGTCCTCTATCTGCAGATTAACACACTGGTAAACCAGATTCAGTTGTGTTTATAGCACCTTTTTAAAAATTGTAAAAGCACAGGCTACATACAGCTCCTTTAATCAAACATATGACAAGTTTGAGAATACATTTTTACTGAAAAACAATCGGTGTATTGACAGTTTCTAAAATTTCAGAACCAATGTTTTTGACATCAAACTATTAGCTTTATTGTTGCAGCTCCCTTTTCTTTGTTTAAATATTAGAAGGTTATAACAGCACACAATGTTCTTCTGTGTTGGTCTGACATAGTTGAATCTCTCTGCTATGACCCATTGCTTTAACTTTCCTTTGTGATATTTCTACACATGTTCCGATAATAAAATTGAGGACAAAGTCATTTTCTTTGCTTCCTTGAGTCTTCTGTGATGGATAAATACTTGTTACTGCCACCTCATCTCTGTATAGCACAGTGTTCCTCTCTATTCTTAGACATGGGCCATTCTTCATAGGCAGCTCCCCTCTATGGAGGGCTGTATATGTGAATGGGTGACTCATACTCTGACGTAGGAGGCAAAGGCTGCACATGTCTGCCCTCTGCACATGGCTTGTAGACAACACACGCCCAGGCTTCACGTGCGCTCCTTCTCTCTTCCTCCCTCCCTCTCTCTCTCTCTCTCTCTCTCTCTCTCTCTCTCTCCTATGCTGTTTTTCTTTCTTTTTTTCTATTTTACCCAGAACCCACCCATCCCTGCCTGTTGCTTCATGGATAACGAGCGCCATTATTCTTGCTGTCTTTAAGCCAGTAACCTAGTTTCAACAGAGCAACAAGCGGAGTGGACAGACTTGTGGTTTTGTGTACTCATAAGTTTATTTTAAAGATGCACTATGGAACTTTTCTGGTGGAGGTCAGCCACTTGCTTGTGTCCTTGCTTTGTCTGAAATGTTTCATAGCATGGCATGAAACTCTATCTACCTGTAAATGGGTTTCAGAATGATGAAGTAGGCTACAAAAACTGTTGCCATAGCAAATAACAATATATATATAATATTTTATTTTATAATATATATAAAACAAAATATCTTTTGAATGGGAAAAAAAATCCTCAAAATGTTGCATTTAGCAGGAAGCTGAAGCCCATGAATAGGGACAAGTTATAAGTCAGATCTGTGGATTAATAATGCATTTATTTTTACGTTTTTTTAAGTAAATAGATAAGTTTAATGCAATACTGTGGAACATTCCAGGGCAAATCAAAGACATTTCCATAGAGTCAACAGATAATGGACCACCCACCAGAAACATTACATAGTGCACCTTTAAGATAAACTATAAGTTGTGTTTTTACTTATGCTCTGTAGAAAAGGCCTATTTTTGATATGTGTTTTAGGAGTTTTTTTCTTGTTAATTGTGAACATGTGTTGACTATATATGATGTAATGAGATCTTATTTGCTGAAGTAGTTTAAACAACTCTCAGTCTTTGTCCTAGATTCCAACAAGCTTTTTGAAATGGACGTGTACTGGGATTCTTGGAAAATATAAGTTGCGTATTAAAAAATTACTTATAAACACATATCACCTGGCTTGATAAATATACCTCTAGGTCCTGGCCTGTTTTTACTTAGTTCATCCACTAGACCTTATGTTCAGCAGTATACACAGCAGACTATTGGACTGTACTCAGAGAGTTCTAGTTGGAATCTGCTGGCCCTGCATAGCCCTGCATTTATGCAATCTATCACTACTTTAACAACCAACATTTGCAGTGATATGTACAATGTAATGAAATTTAAAAGGGAAAAAAGAATGAGAACATTATCTTTGTAGTGTCCTCTCTTGATTTTGTGTTTGTGCTGTTTTTTACAGCAGGGAAGAAGTTTGAACACCAGTGTTCACAAACACTAGTACAGCTGTAGGTAACAGTCTGGTTCTTAGAATGAGGGGAGGACTTCGGGTCCTGATTAAAGGCACCCAAATAAGTGATAAATTATTAAAGCCACGTGCAACCATTATATTCAGTATGTCAAAGTCTGTGTGTGTGTGTAATGTGTGCCAACTTGTAAATAATTTTATCCTCAAATTTACTAGGGGGTGCTGTGGAGATATTTTATACCATAGCTTTGTGAGTCACTGCGTCCTGGTCATCATTATTCACAACTGTCCATTGGGTCCAAATCACCATTGCATATCAGAGATATACACTCATGTATCTTTTTGAATCATAATTCAAGGCTGAAATATAAAAAGTATGAAGGGCACATTTTTGCTAATATGGAGTTCCACCCAATTTGACCGACTTCCTGTATGATGTAGCAGATGAAGACAATATTATACTTTTCATTACCTATTTTTTCCCTGTTTTTTGTTGTTTTCATCTTCATCTATATTGATTTTTTTTCTTGGTGGGCTCCCATTTGCTCCAAAATGGTGACACTATTGAGTTATATTTTCTACCTGGGACTTCCACAAAGTTTGAGTTTACTTACTTCTAATATGACACAAGTTCTTTACATGTGCATCCTTGTTACTGGGCAAGTACTTAACAACTCCTTGCAAAGGCTATTGACACACATATTAAAGAATAAATTCAGTCATCGTTTGTTTGCATACAGAGAATCAAATGTACATGGTGCTGTCACCAAACACTCATTTAAATAAAAGCACTGTGGTAAAAAGAGGTACAGTATTTAACAGTAACTTTTACAATGCACATTTAATATTTGGCACTCCTAATAAATATAAAGAGCCTATGTTGTGAGTGTTGCAAGGATTTGTTATCTGTAAATATGTGATGTAATGATGTAATTGGCTCCTGATGCAGTGACTGTCTAAAAAAGCATAAAGTAAGTTTATGTGATTGATGTTGCTTTATTTGACTTTTGAGATATCTTTCAAAAACCAACCATTTTACAAACAGGATACTTGTCAATGAACAGTTAATATTATCACAAATGATATCATTACAAAGTATTGTGTACTGGAGTAGTAATGTCTGTGTAATCCCTCAGTCATCCAGCACTGGATAAGTACGTTAATTTGACGTTGTTACCTAATGAATAATTATAGCAAAAGTTTAAAAAAAAGTTTACATCTATCAACTGGACAAATTGTTTTAGGAGTGAAGCCGCTTCTTCAGTTCTGGTTGTATTGCTGGTGGACACTGCCTTATATCTATCTGAAAGGAGGGGCTAACTACACTGAAACTGTAAACAGCTATTGTCTCCTGTTTCAGCCTTAACAAACCTATTCAACTCCTAATGATCCTCCTATTGTTCGTTTTGTTTGTTTTGGGTCTGAGGATGGAATCATAGATCTGTGAGAGATTATGTTTCAGGCCCCATTCTTGTTTAAGGAAGGATTATCTTTCCTAAGAAAAATAACTTCTTTAACTCCCCTCTCAAATCATGTCTTTTCTCTGGCTAAGATCTGTACCTCACTATATTCAAAGGAGTGACAAAGGGTTTGAGATGGAGATGTATGGCAGACTGGGGTCCAGAGGAGCTGGTGTTGGTAACTTCTCTGGAGTGGCTGTTTAGTTTTTCCAATGTAACGCTCACTGCACTCTTCACTACACTGAATGGAGTAGACCACATTATTTTATTTATGGCTCAGGGTTTTGTCCTTTGGGTGAACCAGTTTCTGTCTTAAAGTGTTTGTAAGTTTGAGATACACCGGTATCTCATACTGTCTGAAAATTCTCTGAAGTTTTTCAGACACACTGTAAGGAATAGTTACGCCTTTCCTTCTAGGTTCAGATTCTGTGTTGTCCTTATTTTTGTCTCTCTTTGATCTAATGAAGAACCATTTTGGATAATCACAAACACAGAGGGCTTTCTCCACGTGTTGTTCCTCCCTCACTTTTCCCTTTGTGTTTGTGGGCAGCACTTGAGCTTTGCGTTGTAGTGTACAGATAACTCTGAGCTTGTGCTGCAGTGGATGGTGTGACTCAAACAGCAGGTATTGGTCAGTGTGTGTTGGTTTCCTGAAAACGTCTACCTGGAGACACTGCTCTTGTAGTTACTGCACAATCTAAGAAGACCAGTTTGTTCTCCTTGGCCTCTTCCCATGTGAACTTGATGTTTGGATCCACGTTATTAATATGTGCAGTAAAAGGAATAATTGTTTTTTAGGTAATAAACAGCTCAGCCACATTCCAGTAGGTCAACTACGTTTATATGACTTAAGCGTAGCTTGATGCCAAGTGTTGCTATAATTCATGATTAAAAAATTGTCAACAGTATAATTAGATAGATAGATAGATAGATAGATAGATAGATAGATAGATAGATAGATAGATAGATAGATAGATTGGTAGATAGATAGATAGATAGATAGATAGATAGATAGATAGATAGATAGATAGATAGATAGATAGATAGATAGATAGATAGATAATACTTTATTGTCAGATCAGAGATCTGAAATTTGTCTTGCACATAAAAACAGTGGCTCCGTTGCTACACATTAACATCACAACACATGCGACACAGACACTAAACAAACATTAATTACTATTCCTGCGCAGTCTGTACAGTTACCACATTTAATATGCTCAAATGTTTAACACAATTTTGATGTTAGCATTTGTGTCTGGTTTGAGATACAAAAGTGGGCCCAAGAGTATAATGACAATATACAACTACAGTTGTTGTTATTGTGCAAATGTTCTATTTCAATGGGTCACAAACACAAATAGTCAGTGGTGGAAGGAAATGAAGTAAAAGTAGTAAAGTACTAGAATTTTTTAGGTATCTGTACTTTACTCAAGTCAGTTTTACAGTGGATGCTTTTTACTTTTATTTCACTAAATTTGAAAGCAGGTATCTTTTTACTCCACTACATTTTTTAACTGGACTGAAAAGTAAAAAGTATTTTTCATATGATTTGCGGGATTATTTTTACAATGCTTGTGGCAACATCCTGACTAAAGTTTTCGAGTTCAAACTTCGGCTTCAGCTTAAATAAATACACAATTCAAGAAAAAAATAAGGAATTCATTTGCATTGAAACCGTTGACCAAAATATGTATAATTTTTAATCAATATAGCTACATTTAACACAAATTAACACCACTTGTGTGAAATACTTTTATTTGTTACTTAGATAATATATATATATATATATATATATATATATATATATATATATATATATATATATATATATATATATATATATATATATATATATATATATATATATATATATATATATATTTTTTTTTTTTTTTTATTTAAATACATATATTTTTTATGTGATACTTTTATTTGAGTAACATTCTATCAGTACTTTTATCAAATTTTAAGAAAACTGAGTACATCATCCACCACTGCAAATAGTCTAATGGACATCTAAATATATAGCCTATTCAGAAGTAATAGCAAAAATGAAAATAGTAGATGATGAAAGACTTAATTCAAAATGATTATTAGGAATGATTCAGGTGTACTTAATTAATACCTAACTACCAGACCTAACCCCTTGATTATGTAGTTGCTAAGCCTGAATCATTTTTAATAAACTATTCATAAAGCATTTAAATTCATTCATTTTGTTTCTTCATACTTTATTAAGGTTATATAAGGTTTAGGTACAAAAAAAAGTGTTTGCAAAAGTAGGTTTGTGCATATCTAGGTCTCCATTATTTTTAACCACCGAGAGCTTGCATTGTTGAAAGTCCATTAGACCTACTTCACATTTTTGACTTGGAACATCACTTTGAAAAGCATGCTTGCTGTAAGTGCATTTTGGGGTATGTTAGTTACCAACCCTCCCAGCCTTGGCTCACATGCACTTTCCAGCTCATGTACCAGAAGCTTACTTTTATGTGGCACTACTTTTTTACGTAACCGCTCCCACTTGTTGGCTGCAGTGTCAAGGTGTTACTGTAACACGTTTTGCTCCGGCTGCATGTGAGTGAGCGGTCACATGGGACACGCTTACACGGACCTGTCCCTCCCCTCCAGGTGTTTGGATTAGGCCCGCAGGGGTGGGGGTGGGGTGGTTCTTATGGTAAACTGACACCTCACTGCTTGGCTGTCTCTACTCACAGCGCACTTCCTGGACAGCTCTATCTCAGGTCTCTATCTCAAGGGTATCAACGAAAGGTTTATGGAGTTGCAGCTAAACAAAGATAACCGTGTTTTGTCACTTATCACGGCTTGCACATATAGCAGCGTTGCGTTATCACATGCTATCAGTTAGTTGCTAAATCGGGCATTGTATGGCTATAAACGTGGAATTTGTAAATTGGGTTTGGTGATTATACAGGTTACAGGGAAAACCGCAAAATGCTTCTCTTTGGTCATTCTGGTTTTAAGTGCGCATTTCAAGGTGTGCCAAAAGGTCTTTGCATGACAAGACAGGAATAGGTGTGGTAGCTGGCACGTGTCATGACGTAATAGTGTTATTTCCAAACTTGGGGTTGGCATCTAAATTTGAAATGGATTGACAAAATGTGTTTAGAAATCTATAATCTATTTACAATTTAACTTACATTTGTAAACAGCTGTTACATCTACAAACCAGGTTATATCTTGGTATGTCTTTTCACTACTGCATTAAATAAATAAATACATTTAAAAAAGGTACTATATTAGAAATTAAAGGAATAAGCAATAACATATCCTTTTTTGAGGAGTGGGCAGGCCCTTAGCTCAATTATTTATTTTTTCTTCACTGAAAATACTCTAAATTTGTCTTTGCCTTCTGGTCATGTCGTGTTTGAAAAAAACAAACAAAAGCAACAGTCAATAAGAGTAATACTGTAGTCTAATATGTCCATTTGGGGAAAATTTTGGAAGTGTTTTTCTTCCCAAGACCCATTTTTCAAAAACTTCCTCCTCTACCTCTTTACTCACATGTCCATGAACACTTATACTTGTAATACCTTAAAGTCTATTATAATCTTAAGTAGCACTACCTTGTTATTTATTGTCTTTTAGTTCATTGTTGCATAAGAGGAAATCCTTTTTTGGTCAGGTTGTTTGTAGTTCAAGACTGTATTGCTTCAGTAGAGTGACCTTGATTATGCTGCAAGTAGACTAGTGCATGCTCATATGAGGTAGCAGAGGACTTTTAGACACAATGTAATATGTCTTCTGAACCAATAAGAACAAAATAAAGCTGTGGAGTAATATGTATTATGTAATTACACACATTTACATTGCAGTTAGTGACAGGTTTGTTTCGGTTACAGGGCATAACAGATTATTGTACATTAAGGTGCACTGTGTAACTTTTCTATTGTGCGGCCTGTCTGGAATGTTCCGTAGTACGGCAGTAAACAAATCTATCTGTCTTTTATTGAATTACAGGTGTTTTGATGCTAAAGAAATGCCCTTCAAAATATACATTCTTATTCTGAGCAGGCTCATTTGTCCACAGATCTGACCTGTAATGTGGGGTGGTGACACAATCTGCTTGTTTAATTGTAGATAAATACATTTTAGGTCATACCATGGAACATTTTGAGCAAAGCAATGACATCTCCATGGAGACAAGAAGGTGGCATACACTTTTACTGAACCTTTAATGGGGTAGGCACTATATTTCAAGTGTACTGTAAAATAAAGTGTTAAACAAAGACTTCATGTTGAGTTTTTCTTTTCTTCTTTTCCACACATTGTTTATATCAGTTATGAAGATGTATTGAGGGGGCTTCCATACTTAGACACAAAATCAAAATAGCAACTAAAACCAGAACTGAACCTGGACTATAGACTAGTACAAAATTAGGACTATAGAACCAAATCTTGGACTAAATTGGGCTAAAAAGTGTGAATTCACTCTAAAAGTACCTTGTTATACCTCATATGCTGCAATTTGCTTATAACAAATGTCTAATAAGGTAGAGACATAGTGTAATGAGGCTGATTTAGTGTTAAACTGTCCTCTGACCAGCTTTTCAACTTACCTATACTAGTTTTGCAACACAACCATTAAGTGCAGTTGCTTGCTGCAGCCACTTAACCCAGTGCTAGACAGATGGATGGCCCCGCTGACACTAATCCACAGTATGAGGTAATGGAGTTATATGGTGTTTGCTCGCTCCTACCCGCCACTCCTGACTTACTGCGTGACCTACTTTACCCAGGACTCACGTGGCACCAGAGCACATAGCCTCATAGTGTGTTCCTTTCCCAGGCAAAGTGTGTATGTGTGTGTGTGTATGTATGTGTGTGTGTGCATGTGTGTGTAAGCTGCTCTCAGTATGCACAGTGTGGGGACATACAGGGCAGGTCATTCATCATAAAGCCAGAGTTAATGTAGTCTGGGTTTAATCAAAGCTATGTGGAAGCCAAGGTTGTATATGCAGTCAAAGACATAAATGATTTGAGATGTAGATATATGGGAAATTGGTGTTATTTAGTTATGGTGGGCAAAGCATAGTGGTGGGCTGTATTACGAAATGGTGTTAATATTTGTTGGTTCTATTCCAATACAAATAATGATAAGATGGTATTTGTGTAACCAGAATTGGGCTAACATACCAGTAAAATGAGGATCACACAAATAGTGAATGAACTAGAATGGAATAGGGAGTGCACTAAGTTTTATAGTTAGGGGTCAGACACCTGCTTCTCTCCATGGAAGTGTTTTTACTTGGCCTGAAGTTCAATAACAATGTTTTATTACTGAATATACAAAAATATTCATTCTTACTGCACTGGGTCCACTCTCCACAGATCTGACCTATAACTTGGCCTAGTGACGTCACATATTTGTCAGCATGTAAACAGATAAATGTAATGCCATATTGTGGGATATTTTATTCCATGGAGACATGCAGGTTGTGAACCCTCCACCAGAAAGGCTGCATAGTGCACTATTAAATCAACCCAAAAAGAAACAGAATATTAGGACACAGTACACACAGGATATTATCATTGATTTTGATATATAGACTGTATATTGCTTGCCTTTAGATGAGCAGTTAGTGATGTATTGATAACTTCAAAGTTTTATCAAAAAACTTGAAATATATAGCTATGAAATATTAACATGGTTTAGTCAACATTAGCACTATAAAGTCAATTTGGCATATCCATTCGAAATCATAATCTTTATTGTAAGATTTAATAAGAGCAGTATAAGAGACCCTACATGACTTTGCGAGTCCATTCTCCTCCTTTGGGATTGTGGGGTATGGTAGCTGTGCAGTAAATAAGTCAAACTTAAAATATCAAACTTTTCTGTAACACTGATTTGTAAGATCTGTATATATCTACGGTTATGAGTATGCCAAAAGAACGCAGACTTCACAAGCTTCACAGTTAAAAGACTGAGCTCTCAGACTATCAAACAGCCTTCTGTGAGAGGTTTTCTAAGTCCAAATTCAAAAATATAACATATGTTGTGGCCATACCATCTTGTCAATGCCCAGTCTTGTTTGATCTCGGTCAAGCAGTATTTGGCCTGGATAGTACTGGGATGGGAGACTGCTGGAAATATCAGGTCCCACAGTGGGGCATCAGTGGTTCTAGTGTAAACTGTCACTGTGTCCTTAGGCAACACAATTCATGCAAATTGCCTAGTTTGAATGTGTGTGTGAGAGAGCTTGGCAGTTGTCGAATTCTAAATTTATTTTTATTTTTTTAAGATTGTAATACAAAACAAGTAAATCATATGTAGGTTTGAGAGATGAGGTTTTGGAGATTTGTGTTATGTAGCAATTTCTTCATGGAGAAGTGACTTGATGAAAATGTCTGTGTGTGATTTATGAACATTACGTCCGCCTGAAACTCTTTTGCACACAGGCCAGTGGAATGTGCTCACCTGAAGGCCTCTGTACTCCTCTGTACTCCCAACTGGATTGAACTGGATGAGAAACCAGGCTTTGTTTTGTGGAAAGTATCTATTACAGCATGTGGGCAGGGCTTCTGCATGACTGACACTGACCCGAGACCAAAAAACAATGAGATGTGTGTCATGGAGTTTCCTTATCACCAAATACTGTTCGGTGTAAATAATGGTACAAAATAGGCAAGCTATTCATATATATTACTTGTATTTGTGACTTCGCCCTCCTTAAATAACGGTCATATGTTACATAACTGACCTATTTCTTTTTTAACTTCTTATTACGCAACATTACTATGCTATTCGTGCTTTGTAAATGAAAACACACAATTTAAACAGCTCATATTGTGCTATTCTTTTTTCTGATCTATGCTATAATGTTGTTTCTTTATCAAAAACATAGCTGGAGTTATGTTTGAATGAAACAAAACAGAGCTCCAGATATGTTTTTGATGAGGTAACAACATTCCAAAATGGGTAAAAACTCAGAAGAGTCAATTTTGTTTAGTATAGGGCATTTCAAAATTATATGAAATTGATGATGTTTAGGTCATAAAAAATATATATTTTTTTATGTTGGTGTTATAGCATGCATATTTTAGCCTAAAATGAATAATACATGAAAAAATATGTATACTAATTGATGTGTATTTGATTCCCACCTCAATACATATATGTGCCCCTTGGCATTCACCCTCATTGTTCACACCAATATTACTCATAACAAAAATATTTTGAACATTGTTGCCCATGTATACCCCCACATAAAGTCATTACCCTGGCAGACCCAGGCTTACTCAGATGTGTTTTTGTGTGTGTTTCCCTAGAAGAATATGATACAGTCACCCTCCACCTCTGCTCACACTTCTCACAGGCAACACTGCTGTTTTACTTAACCTATTTTCACATTTGCACATGCATTGTAGCCTTTGGTGTGCTGTTACAAATTCAAATAAACTTTGCAGGACACTTTGAAAAGTGGTGTTTTAGTGAAAAGCAAATATCCTTACATTTTTGCTGCGTGAATCTATTTTATATTGGTATATTTTTTCTCTTGCTTCATATTATAGTTACATTTTTCTACCTCAGAATACTGACTGCATATAAGTTGATTTCTTGGTTCAATGAGTTTTGTCAATTTACAGACTTGTTGTCATTACAGTACTCACAATTATAAACATGTTGTATATTGTGTAACAATTACATTCACAACTAACTTTAACATGTGCCTTTTCATTTGGTTAAAATGAGAAGTACAACTGTATCCCTAGAAATGGAATGTTCCACATGCCCATCTTGGATTTCAGTTGAGTCACATTTAATTGCATTATATTCAATTAACTGTGTCCAAAATGGTTGGCCTTGATCTTCAACAATGTATTGTGCATCAGGCATAAATAAATTCAAATGAATATGTCTATTTCAAAAGCATAAATACATTTGATCAGACTGATGCATGTTTTAAACTTAAATTTAATAACAAAACACCACAAACATAAGAGGTCAACTTTGTTTTTACTTCCACTAAAAAGAGCTTATTTCTCATGTAAATAGACAGATAGCTCCTGGTGACATGACATTCCTGGAGTTTACTTGGGGATCTTCATCAAAGTCAGACATGCCGCGTGACTGCAGACTGGAGAGCACCGCCGCATGGATTGGGTCTAGATTCCTGGAAACCTCAAGGGCTTTCCAAAAAAGCTCAGTTGAGAAAGAGCTAGCCATGCACCGCCAAGCGACCTAAATAGGCCTATGTTGTATATAAATATAAACATATCCTACATATTTCAGTCCTTGTGCACTCTTTCTGATATTTGGTCTGCTGTACTTTGAGTAAAGGAAAGTGGGTGCTAAAATGATAGCCCACATACCTATATGTCTGATTTTATTTTTAGATCTTCATAAGGAGAATATTTACACATTTGTGTCTATGTTACACAGTCTATTAAATGTAAAGACAATAGTGCAAAGTGCTTGAAGAAGGTGTGAAGTCAGTCAGAACTGAACCAAATTCATGTTGCCTAAACTTTGGATAAAAGTAAACATCGCAATTCGAAGTTTAATTTCTGTAAGCTACATGTTTGCATTGGTAAAATTCTAAGGGCCAGATCAGAGCTTGGGGAGGCCTGATGCATACCTGAGGCAGACAGTATTCATATATTACATTTTATTCAGGAGGGACAGACTTAATGATCTTATGACCAGTAAGTTAACTGAAGTTCATTGGAGTGGTGTTGACATGCTTTTAGATAAGTAGGTCACTGAAGCTAATCGATGGAAGTTAAATATTTCCACAGACTTGAGCAGGATGTTGCATTTACATGGCTTTTGTTCTTTGTTTATGCTCCTCCCACTTCCTGCTCCCTGTCCTAACAGCAGCTGGATCTGCACCTGTGACTTTTTACACAAGGTCACCGAGACTGGAGCGCTTCCAATATCAACACTTAGCACGACACACTGGCCAACTGTCATTCTGGCTTTATTAGTGATACATTTAACTAATTTCTGTTGTGAATCTTAACTTTCTTTGAACATGCTAACACCTGCCATTGAAATGTTTTTTATGAATATAGTATTAGCTGTAAAAGGCTAGGAATGTGTGCCGATTGTATTGCTTCGCCCCACATGTGACTGCTGACCTAATTTTCAGCCAAGCATGGATGAGGAACTGAAAACAAAAACAGGCTAAAGCGAGCAAGGCTAATTTGCCGTTAGCGACTCCTCCCCTTGCTCACATGCAGACATACACAAACTTATGTTGGATTTCCATGATTTTTGGGAATATTACATTGACTTAAAATTCCTTGAAACTGATGCTGACTAACCTTAATCATACTCACTACTTGCCTAACCCTAACTTAACCACTAAAATTATATTTTAACCTATATCCAATCTTTAAACCATGCCACGTTGATTTTGATAGTAAAAGGATTTATGGTCATGGGGGCCTGATTTGTGTCCCCCATAAACGAGACAGGCCAATAATCTCCAGTCCCCACAATGTGATAAATACCCACCATTATATTCTCACACACAACACAGACATACCTTGGGGCCCTAGACCCCAGCCCAAAGGAAAGCAAACATTTCATGTTCCCTCAGCCTGCTTCTATGGAAACACAAGAGTTACTCAACTTGCAGTTACATGTTATTGTGTAATGTTGTCCCCAGGGCTCTCTGACCTGAAGGACAACAACAACAACACTGTCAGATAAGGGCCACGTGAACGAAGCATTAAGGGTTTTATGACAAAAAAATTTTTTTTAAATTGTCATTTGACACATTATGGCTTTCTAATCAATAATTACCAATACAAGTTTTTGACAGCAGTAATAAAACAATTATCTAATTTGAGCTATATCACAATGTGTGAATGTGTGAATCACAAGTCACGCATTCAGATGTTCAGATGAACATGAACCTCCATGAAATATTAACCAGTTTTTATAATAAAAGATTTCCGGCTCGTTCTGAAAGGGTTGACACCATACAGTTAATAATAAAGAAGCCTTTGACCCTGTGTTGTAATCGCTGCCAGCAATTCTTAACTAGAGCACTGATTGTAATCAGATACAAAAATCTAGTTCACCTTAACTGAGCCAAATGAGTCCAGTGAGGGTGAAGAGTGACAGTATTGTAATGTGTTGTAGAGTGTCGGGTTGGGCAATGGGGTGTGCCACAGCTCAACACTATTTGTGGCATTTGTGTCATATTGGTGGAGGCCTACAACCAATCAAACTTACCTCGCTGAGTTAGCCTCTGAGACAAGAGCAGACAGGCTGTGCCAGTCCAACACCAATTAAAGAAAAAACAATCAATTTCTAGAGCTACATCTACTGTTGAGGAAACTGAATTGAGGTGTACCACAGTTTTTCATGTAATAAAGTTTTGTTTTAACAGCAAACCTTACAGTTAAAATGAGACTGCTATGTGCTCTCTGCATTTACCTATAAAATGTTTTTGTCCTCTTTGAACCAGGAAGTGTGCTATTACCATTACCATGACATGGTAATTACCATGACATGGTAATGCTAACAGCACACCATGTCATGGTGACTCTGCATAGCTACAACTGACCATCCTCTGCACCATCCTCCAACTTCCCTCACTGCAGTGCTGGTACAAGTTACTGACAGTAGTAGAGAGCAACACTCGTTGCTGCAACTCAAGGTTCTAGTAGTTTTGTTAAAGCTAGTTATAGCAAACTAGTTTCAATTACATATACTTAAGTATATATTCTTCCATTATTACCTGCTGTTTTCCAGAATCTCCCAAGCTACATACTCCAGATTCTTTTCGAATCAGCTTGACATACCATTTGATTCTCAAGTAGTGAGTAACTAGATGCTTTACATAAACAATTATCTACACCATTTTTTAGTACATTTTCGTGGCACACTTTTCTCTGCTGTGGATTATGTAATTTGCATTCTGCCTTAACTGACTGGCACCAGAAATTCATCTACACAACACATGGTTTACAAACTGATTGTTAAGTCATGCTGAGATGTGATTTGTCTGCTCTTGACTACGTGCCCTTCAACATAAACTACAAATATATTAATTAGATACATATGATTTTAAAACTTCAATTTCAAATGGTTAAAATGGTTTGTTTTTGGTCTCCTTCCATTACTGTATTACTAGCTCCTGCTTTGAGCTAAACACCTGTAATAGCCTAAGTCTAGTTTACTTTTCCATTATTGGAAAAACAAGGCCTGTTAAATATGTAATGTGGGCCTCTTCATTTATGGATACAGTTACAGGTCACTGAGGTCCTGAATGTTTTCTGTGTTTATAATCTAGAAAGACAGCCATTCTGGGACAAGGCACTTCTACAAATGGATCTGTACACAACTTTGCTTAATTAAATAACAGCACAGCCTTCTTTGTTTGAATTGATTAGTATAATTTTTTTCTAAACCTCATTGACCCCGTGCTAGGGTTAGGAGCACTAAGACAGAGAAAAACCTGTCTCCAGATCTTAGTCATGCTGTGGGTGTGGTTTTGACTGCGCAAAATAAAACATGCAAACTCCAGATAATAATAATAATTTTAAAAAATCCTCATTAATTTCCATGGTACAAAAGGTTTTAAAGGTAGACATCTGAACTTACATTACAATGATCTCATCATAGTTCATATTTACTATTATTAAGTATTTTATGTTGCATCTCATTACCAAGGAAGTTTGGGAATTCTGTTCAGTGACAATGGCAATTATTTTGATGACCACATCTAACCCACCCAGCTATTATTGCTACTGCGAGTGCTAATACTATTGCTGTCATGTGGTAAAAATGGTTTCAAAGGTATTCATCAGTAGTTACAGGTTGTAACTCCTCCCTTAGGTCAGGACTAATATAGCTCAGGGCAGTATGAAATTGTAGCTTCTCACACTAGAACAGAATGAAAATTGTTTCCAGATTTCTGGATTTCAAAACATTGTCCAGATGACTACCTTTGAAACATTTACCACCATTTTACAGTGTTTTGTCAATTTACAGACAGCGACTACTGCAGTAGTCGTATTGATGTATTGATAGTTGTAATGGGATACATATAGTTATAGTAAAGTGGCAAAAGAAGTTCTAACCGTTGTAATGTAAGATTATTTTGAAGTACAACAAAGGGAAAGAAAGTATTGGCAAATACCAATGCTTTAAGTGTCAGTTTTTGTATACATTTTTACCAAAATAACTGAAAGGGGTATTCAACATAAAACCAGCACCTGTTTCCAAATCTTTCTAGTGTCCTGCTTTAGCCCCGCCCCTCAGTCAATACCGTCAGCATAACAACATGTTCCTATATCCTCCATTATCAGGAGTGTTTCGCTCCACACCAAACGGTACTGTACACCAAAAGTGATTGACTTAGATGGGTCTCATTGATCTCCTCCTCTTCTCTCACTCCTGTCTTGCACACTGACCTACTTTTCCGCTAACCTGCTTATGCACACGGCACCACTCGAAATCACAGAAAGTGAAGATGCAGCAGAATGTTGTTACTATACAGTCTAAGTCACCTTGAACCAGTTCCACCAATGGCATAATATAAAAGCAAATGTGCAGCGAAGTGAACTGCACATGGCCTATAAGATTAATGTCCATATTTTAAGTTCTAAGTAATATATCTAAGCTTATATGTATGTAGGCAAATGCAGTCTTACAAAATTTTAAGTTTAGGTTAAAAAAGGCCAAAATCAAAGAGTATTTATTTGTTCATTATCATTGCCTAGCACACTTACTTGTGTGTTGAAAGTACGCTATTTCTGGTGGAGAGTCTGCAAATGCTTGTCTCCATGAGGTTGTTATTGCCTTGCCTAGGATGTTCCACAATATGGCATTATCTTATTTATCTTGCCTTTGTACTATTACTGGTGAAAAGAGCTTGAACAACAACCATTCTTACTCTGAGCAGGCTTGCCTCTCCACAGATCTAACATATAACTTGTTCCGATGGCACCGCCTGCTTGTGTCCATGAAGAGAGATAAGTTTAATATAGAACTTTACTATAGAACATTGCAGGTGAAGCATTAACAAGTACAGATAAGCAGATGGTGGCTTTTAATATTTTTTGGATTGATTTGTTGGTACATACAGACAATTACCTTAATGCAATGAATAAATTCTGCTACGTTGAGCATCTCCATAGCAACATTGTGTTTTAAACAGATACCTACAACTTCTTGTGAGCATTATTAACAGGCATAATACGATACATGCTATTCACCACATCTTTGACCTAGCAATTATAGATATATCTCTCATGTCCAAGCAGTTTGGTTCCATTTGGCATTTAGCAAAGTGTTATGAGTCTAACCTGGTTCTGCTGTGAAGAGCAATGACAATGGGTAATTAAGACTGACCCAGTCCCACTTGTTATGCACTTACAAGTTCACGTGAACCCATTTGCAGCATTTTATCTTGACCCATGCATCTTCGTTGGGAAGTTTGGTTTAGCTTATTTTACTTCTGTCTGTATGTTATTCATACATTCCAGCATTGAACATGTTGAAACAAGTTGACTTGACCATTTAAATAAAGTATAGTCTTTCTGTATTGAAATATAAGTGTGGTAAATCACCATTCAGTCAGGCCAAAGAATGAAGATTCAAGTGTCTCTGTGACACACATGGACACAATCACACTCTAACTGCATGAAACAGGGCCTTCATGTTTGTTTTTGGGTAGCAATAGTGAAAATGGAATTGACATATGAATGGTAGGGCTGAGTTTTAATCGAGATTGAGTTTCAGGTATCTGTAATCATCAATCAAATGTCTTTTTAATCGAGAGGTCCACAGCCAATTATCTGTTAGTAAAAGTATGTGGAGTGGAGTGTTGAAAGGCAATAGTTAGAAGTCTGTATTGCTTATGCTTAGAAAATACAAATGTAAAGACATTTTTATTAGATTACAATATAAAAAAAAAATCTAATTGAAAATTCGGATTCTTTTTAGTTCATATCGCCCTGCCCTAATGAATGGGGTCAACCAATCTGGAACATATTTTGCTTCTTTCTGTATTTGTCATATGCCGTAGTAAATAACATGAAACAATCTAAGTGTGTCAGGTAGGTATTGTAAGATGTATTCGTTCTATATGCAGGGCAGTATTAAATAAACTGCAAGACAAGCCTTTTTACCATAATATGCGCAACATTCTTTTTATTTGTATTTTCAATCTTGAAATGCTCCCATTTTCCACAATGAACTTTAGTGTTTACATACATGTCAAAGAAAGAAGTGATGGCAATGACCCGGACCACCACCACCGCTTAATACCACTATGTTTGCCGGTTTCATACTCCTCTGGCTGTTCCCATAAAACATCGGCAAAACCACAAACAAATTATTAATACACACTTGGAACGAGGAGGGGAATGAGGCAAATACAGCACAAGTCAAAAGACACAGTAGAAGAAGAACAACACTTTAAAAATGTAGAAAATCAATCAAAAACATTACAGTGTTGTTCCAGGGCAGGGGGCTTTACATTTATACACAAAAAGCCAAACATGGTACATAGACCTTCCATTCCAGTGCAGGACTTCATGTATACTGCCAGGTGTACATTTACAAAAGTAGCCTAGAATGAGGGGATCACCCCACTCTTTGTGTCAATAAAGGCACGTGGGACTGAATTCAGCTCTTCAGCTTCAGAAGAATCAGAAGATTGTTGGGGACATTTTATTGCATAATGTCTTCATGCTCGCAGTATTTTTATTATAAAGAGAAGCATGGTAAACTACAAGAATCATCTATACTGGTGCTATCCAGTCACAGCTAACATACCTTCCCACTTCTAATAAATGAGACATGGTTCACTTTTCTAAGCTAACATGGATGTTTCTATGGGCAATTTGGAGTTTATTAGTTTATCTGATCAGTAAACATGCATCAGTGCATTGTAGTGTGAATACAGGTCATTTCCAAAGCTCTGACACATTCAGGTCTATGTCCCTGTGGGCTTTTCTACAGTGATGGGCATGTACAGAAGAAATAAATACAATGGGCAAGTGAATGAAACCAAATCAATGTGTGATAAAGCTGAAATAAGGAGGAGGCTTAAAGCCTGCAGCTGGTGATTCCACCAAATAGTTAAAGGCTGGTTAAAGGTCAAGAAAAGTCAAACATTTTAATGAGGTCTTTGCCTCAAAAACACCATGTTTTCCATTCAGTGCTGAGCCAGTCCCAAAAGGACAGTGGATTCTGTGTAAACAGGGCAACAACAAGTGATTAATACTAAAGCTTAACAATCATATAAAGGGCCCAAAGTAAACACTATAGCTGTACAGTGATTGAATCCATAATAGATGACCCTTTTCAAAATCTTACCAATACAGACATATTTTTTGTTGAATTTGTATTCAAATGTATCTGTAAAATATATATTTCTAACATATATCCATACATTTCAGAAAGTACAAAACCCAAGTGCTTAAAAATAAAGATGACGGTGATCTTCTCTGATATGGAGATGGTGGGCGAGTAAGGGCTGGCAGAGGTAGCGTCTGGGAAGAGGGATGGAACCTGTGTAGTGTTTGTGCTGTGTTTCTTTGGTCATGTATTTGCATTTGACTCTCATTAAGGCGTACATATTTTTGTTAGATATGTCTCGAATTGGTATCGCTCAAAGCTTCTATTACCCTACATTCTTAACTGTAATCTGCCCTTACCGGCATACAATAATATTTGATGACAAATAGAAAAAGTAGGAAGTTCCATTCCTCTTCTCGTCACAAACAAAAGTGCTTTTGTTAGAATGGGAAATATGAAAAAAAGACACATCTGTACAGTATATACAAATATACATCCCTACAAGTGCAGTCTTTCAGGACATTAAGGGCCAGTTGAAACTCAAATTTGTCTGAATGGCCAGAATTTAACTCATGTACAAGGCATGACGGCAAATGGTCAAGGTCAAGGGCTTATGTTTAGTCCCGCCTCTTGTGTCGTTGCCCATCTGCCTCCTTTTTCCCAGAATCCCTCTGAGTCCCATTAAGAGCACAGGCCTGGGCAGAACCCTGGCTCTCCAGCTTAATGTTCGGCTGGGGTGAGAGTGATAAATAGGGGTGCTGGGGTAGGGGAGGAGGTGTGGCAGAGGGGGGACTTGTTGGGGACTCTTGGCCTGAGCTGCCACTGCTTCCTGTACTCATGGCACGATGCTTCAGTCTGAGCTTGTGGGGTAATGCAGTGCCCTTCACTTCACAGGGGCCATCCCGTGAAAGGGAGGCACCTTGTAAAAGGTAAGGTGAAGCAGGATGGTGCGCAATAGAAATGTGTTGATCGGAGCAGTATGACAAAGGGGACTCATCATCAGTGGATGCCTCTTTGTCAGAGCTGCGGAGGTCTCCATCACTGGATGTGCAGGTGCGCTGGCCTTGGTGGTAGAAAACTACAGCCTCAGGGCTGCCCTCATAGGACAGATCGGGGGGCTCATCCTCCTCTTGGTTAACATTTCCCCTCCCCCGTGAAAGCGGAGGCACCTTGTAAAAGGTAAGGTGAAGCAGGATGGTGCGCAATAGAAATGTGTTGATCGGAGCAAGTAATGACAAAGGGGACTCATCATCAGTGGATGCCTCTTTGTCAGAGCTGCGGAGGTCTCCATCACTGGATGTGCAGGTGCGCTGGCCTTGGTGGTAGAAAACTACAGCCTCAGGGCTGCCCTCATAGGACAGATCGGGGGGCTCATCCTCCTCTTGGGCACTGAGGTATGGGTGGTGAGGCTGCTGAAGCTGCTGGTATAGTTGAGAAAGGTTGCCCTGGGCCTGTATGAGCTGAGCGGTTAACTCACTCTCCTGAGGGTCAGGCTGGGGGTGCTTCAGGGGAGGTTGGCACACTCGGTCCACCTGTCCATCTCCAGGCTCATTATGGCTGTCTGAGAGCTCAGATGCAGGGGACCCAGCAGATTTCTGTTCCATCTGTTTAGTAACCTCATTCAGTGTGTCTTTGGAGTTCAGTGCAGGATTTGAACTTAGCTGGTTACTATGCTTCAGGACTGCCTGCATCTCTCCCTCCTGGGACCGGGCCACCTCCAGTCCATAAGAGCTGCTGCTGGAGCCATACAGGATGACACTGCGCTGGGTGGCAGGGATGTGAGGGGCTGCTTGGCTGACCATGTGTACTGGAGAGACAGGTGCTGGTGGCTGTTGGGGAAAATGAGTTTGATAGGCCGCCTCTAGGTCCTGAGAGTGCTGCTGGATTTGATGGTGGGTAGGCACAGAGGACAGACCTCGGTGAATGTTAAACATGATCTGAGTTGTAGTGCCATTGGCGATGTCCATCTCTAGTCTGTCTCCTTCCTGTTTGATCTCAAATGAAATGGGCTCTGGACTGTCTCTGGAGGAGCCGTCTGACATGTCCGACAGAGAACCACGAGGGGAGTATTTGACCAGCTGCCGAAGGCTCTCATTGCGCACAGATTGCTCAGTTTCAGAGGAGTCCGAGTTGATTGCGACCTGAGAGCTGGAGTAACCGTTGGTGTAGTACTGAGTGGAGGATGTGGAAGAGGCAGAGGAAGTGCTACCGTTCATATTAGCATTGCTCCCTGCAATCTGCTGGCTCTTTTCCATGTAGGAGGCAGTGCTGATCAAGCCAAAGCGCAGCTTGAGCTGGAGCAGCTCTGTCTTCAGTCGCACATTCTCATCATTCAGAGCCATGACCCGGTTCTCCAGAACCATGTCATTGAGACGCCTCTTTTCCCGTGAGCGCTTGGCAGCCTCATTGTTCTTGCGTCGCTTCTCCCAATAGGAGGCGTCCTTCTTCTCATCAGAGATGAACTCCCTCTTCCGCCTGCAGGTGACATTAGGTTTAGGTTTGACAAGTCGCCCAATGCGAGCAGCAGGCAAAGGGGAGAGGGAGTCATCATAACCCGAGAAGGTTTCCAGACAGCTCATGTTATTCCCTTGGCTTTTATTTAATGTTTTCAGAGCATTCGTTAAACTTTCCATTCTTGCCAAGTAGCAGCCAGATTGAATGGTGGCTCAACGAAGGAAGGATTAGTTAGAGATATGTGTGTCACAGTGCTGGTGCAAATGAATGCCAGAAAGTCCAATGAGCTAAGTGTCCAGGTTAGCCAAGAAGATCAAAAACAGCTGGAGTTCAGCAGTAGTGACCGTCATCTATCCTCCTAACTGTTAGGTTCAGGGGCTAGACTATGTGCAGTAGTCTTCTTTATCTTGTCTGTTGTTGTTCTCGATCTTGTTGAAAACAGCAGGATGTAGGTCAGCCGTCTACCTCTGCACGTCAGTCTCTCTGGCACCACGCGGGTCTCTCTGTAGTCCAGATGAAAGGCTGTGGAGAAAAAAAAAACATAAAAAATATGTTAATCCATCTTTTAATTTCAAGGCTAATCAGAACTGCCTTTGTAGAGTTAAGAGTCAGAATTGCAGTCTTCCTTTACTACCCAGACATTTTTTACTTTTTATGTCACCCTTGGCAACGCATGAATGGGCTCTAGACACTCTTGTCTGACCTCATGCCCCCTCCATTGATGTGCTCTGTCTGCAGCTTATGACCCCTGAACTTTGACATGGCATGTTGATGTTGACTCCTGTGATGCAATGTGGTCAATGGGTTCATGCAAAGTGGATAATCAAATTCTTTCCTCCATCATTTTTTCTATTTGGACTAACTAGTTTTACTAATTCTAACTCCTAGGACTTCTAAGACAACCCACAACTAAAATCCAGCTGTCCTGCCCCCACCCTTTTATCCCCTGAGAAATGTAGCAGCATTCTCGGCCAAAACAAGTCAATGCCAAATTGATGATGCAGAGTGAGAAGATAGGGCAGACAAAGGCATCAGCAACAGCAGCCAGGGCCGGTCAAGGATAAAAAGTCAATGCTAGAATAGTTTAAACAATGTTGAAGAGTTACAGCAGCTGGAAGGTGGAAGGTTTAAGCATTGGTAAATATAGGTCATGGGGCTCACAGAGAGGAAGGGGGTGGGGCTTGGGTTGGAACAAGATGGTTTTGCTGTTTACCTATGGTTTAGAAACACAAAATAGCACAAAGGGTTGGTTTAGCAGGGCACAAATGCAAACATGTGAAAAGTGTGCAAAAATTTAACCTACCATTGGAAAAAGAAATAATAATTAAGTTGCAATATAACAACAGGAAGAAACTGTGATTATGTGGGTTACACAATTTGGTAAAATGGATTAAAAGCAATGGGAGCATGCTTTGTCAAATTCAAATACATGTTATTATTTATCATCTGTAATCTGTGTATACATTTTAATCTGCGTATAACTGACTCTACTCTACTCACTTTCAATATATCCAACCCCAATATGTAACTATAGATGCAAGCACCAACGACAGTTTTGCCCAAAGTCAGAAAAAAACACATCTTAAAATTGAAGAACAGATAACTTTACAAACCTAACAACATCTTTTGCCACTATAGCATTCAAACATGGTCCCGTGAGGCATTCACAGGTCATTGTTGGGCACAGAGGCATTGAAGAATGAGGGTATAGACTTTTTTCTGTGTCCCACTAACCCAGAAACGGCCTGGCCCAACATAGTAATCACGTGTGGGTGCTGCCATCACTGTACAGCGCACTGCAGATTATAGGTCAGGGCAGAGATTGGGAAAAGTGACACAAAAGGACAAAAAGAGGGTTATATGGACAAGTGAGGCATGTCTAAATATAGAAAAGGGTCCGGGCAAGACTAGTGAAGCATAGAAAATGGAAATGGAAGGAAAACAAAGAACAGCTGATGTGATTATTGCTGGGGACAGTGGGATATGGGGTGGAGAGTGTTTAGAGGGTGGGGGTGAAACCAGTTGTGACAATGTTGGTATTGCTCCAACAGAAAGAGCGTGTCAACCATAGCAACAAAAGAGCAAGAAAAACAGAAGGGGCAGCCAAGTGTGTCAAACATTCTGCTGTCCTCTTAAAAAGGGCTAACAAGTGGATTCAAACAGAGCCTTTGATGTAAAAGCAACCATTTCTGTCTACGGTATATAATATATGAAGATCACGTGAATGACTGAGAGATTCCGACACTCCCACTGCAGACCTATTATATCATGTAAAGCAGGGGTCGGGAACTGTTTTAGTCGAGAGAGCCAAAAACATCACATATTTTAAAATGTATTTCCGTGAGAGCCATACAATATTTTTTAACTCTGAATACAACTAAATGTGTGAATTTTTCAACAAGACCAACAATTTTAGAGTATAAGAAGTCTCCGAATGTATTGTTAATATTGTTTTTAGTAACATCTGTAGGAGCCAAGATTTGGTTTACATTTGGTAATGCATGCAAATTCAGAGTGTTAATATTTTAATGTTAATAAATTATGTTTTATGTTAATATTTGATTTATATGTATAAGCTACACTTGTTTTATTGCATTAATGTTGATTTTGGAAAATATCTTAGGATTAACATTATTGATGCTTTTGGCTTGGTCTGTCCTGTGCAAGGGAATTTCATTTGTTTTTGGCACTGAATTATATCACATATACAAATAATGTAATATGAGTTTACAACACATATGGCCCCTAACTGTGTGTCTGCTAATACAAGATCCATTCTCCTGGGGTTGTATTTTCATAGCTTGACCTAGATTACGCCCTTGTGTTTGTCATGTATTCTTCACATGTCATCACTGGCCCTCTGTGGCACTATTGGAATGATAGCACAGTAGAAGAATCCATTGCACTCGCTCACACCACCACAGGCACCGCACCACAAGTCTAAATGTGGCAGTAGGCTTTGTACACAGCTCATGCAGTTCAACCACACACGTGTTGATGCACAGTGGTTCAGGAAATGGGAACAGGGCTAAAATAAAATCAAGACGGGGGCACCACTTCAGAGAAAAGAAGTTCTCCCTCCTCCCCCTAGGAAGAATGTGATGTGAGGCACGTAGGGCAGGGTTGGGGGGTCAGCACTTAGGGTGGGGCTGCCTGAATTCCAAGCCTGGGGGCAAAATTGTATCTTCCCAGGAAAAACCTAAAGCATAAGGCAAGCCAATAAGGCGGAGTCCATTTGACCTCTTCCATGAAGAGCGCATGTCCATATCGGCCTGCCTCACAGAAGAGTGACTCAGGCCATGTGTTGCACTAGTCACATGTGCTCCCTTGGCCTACTAAACGCTACAGTGCTGTCTCCAACCACAGCACCATAACAAAGCACGGCCCACATCTTCTATCATCACACATGTGCCCACAAATACTTTCTGTGCATTATCTTCCCAAGTACATCCACTGTCTGTGGCTGATGTAGAAGTACTCAATGACAATGAGTCAAGTCACAATCTAACCCTGATTTACAGCAGCAATTGGAAGTCGTTTTAGGCTAACATCTCCTCTCTTTGTTATGGCGGGTGAGGATTTATTTTTATGGGGTTTGCATTGGGTGTTTGTGGCCAGGGGCGGCTCCCCCTCCCACTAGACTAATGTGACCTACATTTTCTAGCTGGCATAGAGACCCACTGTGCACGTCAACCAATTGGCACACACCTCTTCAAAGCACGCTGCGCCACAGCATCGCTGCAGACAACGGGTTTCCATCTATTGCATAATCCGTTCCTCAATCCATTTTAATTATTTCATTCACATATTATGCATGTAAAATTTCTCTATAATATTACACTGATTACTTTTTTGTTTTTTTAACAAACATTTTGTAAGCAAGGTTATTTGATATTATTTGGCAAATCCACCTGAAAGGGACAATAATATAGACCCTTTAAACATCTAGTATAAAATATATATATATATATATATATATATATATATATATATATATATATATATATATATATATATATATATATATATATATATATATATTTATCAGTTATTATTATACAGTTAATTATAAGGTTAGGCTACTTCATCTGTAATATAATTCTTTAGCTGGTTATGAAGCTATGGGGTGGTCAACAATGGATCTTAATATATGTAAATATTAGTAATTATGTTACTAAACTGCATTTATAGTTTATTTTATATCTTCACATAATCTTGAGGGAGAGCTCCATAAATCATCTGCATTGTATAGACAAACAGTGCACTGGTGCCCTACACTTGACCATCACATGACAACAGTTCACTGTTCACATGTGGACTCCTGCTATAGGCTACTGCAGTCAGAGGAGTCCCAACAGTGCAGGTTCATACAAGGGGCATACCACATTATTTGATCATATTGGCCTGGTCCAAAGAATGCAACACTTTCCTTAAAGCTTGCACAAGCTTGGGTGAGGTATATTCCCCAGCATGCCTCCTTTGTTACACTGTCTGACAAATCGTCTTCATACATATTTAATCTTATCCTCAGTCATCCAAGGTAACCGCGTGAATCCAACAGTAGGATCCAGCAGTGCTACAAAAAGACTGTATTCTGTTTCTAACTAAATATTAAAATATGTGAATTGAACAGTTAATAAAATGGAAATTAATGCGGCTAGTAACATTTAAAAACACAAGGAACGTGAAGTACACCCTTGACCCACATTTGGTCCAGATGTTTGGAACACAAAAAACCTCACCTCATTGTA
Source organism: Periophthalmus magnuspinnatus (assembly GCF_009829125.3). Lineage (NCBI taxonomy): Eukaryota > Metazoa > Chordata > Actinopteri > Gobiiformes > Gobiidae > Periophthalmus > Periophthalmus magnuspinnatus. Next base: position 29,235,785 of record NC_047133.1, on the reverse strand, counting down.
GCTCAAATCTGTGAACTTCACCCATTCTTCTCCTTTGTCTATGCCCAGCCCTAATCCAATTGATATAAGCGTGAAGATTGTATCCGGGAGCGGAGACAAGTAGTAGTGCCTGTGGCATGCCGCTGTGTGCTGGCTCGCGTTGTTGTTCGTCAGACGCAACTAAAGGGTTAATCTCGAGGAGGGAGGGGGAGAGAGTGAGAGTGAGAGAGAGAGAGAGAGAGAGAGAGAGAGAGAGAGAGAGAGAGAGAGAGAGAGAGAGAGAGAGAGAGAGAGAGAGAGAGAGAGACTGCACAGTACAAGCACAGCCGCGTTAACCTTTACAAAGAACTGCTACACGTGACGCGCAGAAGTGTGTCCTGTGCCTGCATGGGATTTTTCCAATTGTCTGCCTCCGCTAGCCTACTAACCCCAAAAGGAGCTCAGTGCTACTTAGGGCGCTCTGAATCCCTACACATGCAAGATCTAGGCCTATGCAATAATAGGTTAATTATAGGCAAATAACAGGAATTGAATAAGAAACATGCGCAATGTTGAAATTGAAAGCCACTATGTGCACACACATGCAAGGCTGAAAAATAACCAATACAACAGATAACTTTGAACTTGACACATTGGCAATAATTAACATAGCCTATTCATTACAAAACTAATTCATCATAGTGAGACAAAGCAGCCGAACTAAGTTAAAATACTATGCAAGAACAATAATGCAAGCAAGCAAGGACCGCTACTATGGTTTCCAAAAATAGCTACCACACCTGACTGATGGACAATATTGAGGGATAAATGACAATCATATGCATTACTATGGACGCATAATATAATGCAATGGATATGTAATAAATGCGCAAGTAGAGCGGCCTCACTCTCCTAGAGCAACGAAAGCCAAAGTCTCAATAGGGTGTAAAAGAACAAACGCACGTAGAAGTGTTGACCTCATTACGTTGAGACTGGCACATATCCGAAATATCGACCCACATTGACTTGATTTATTACTCTCCTCTCTTTTAAAACGTTTAATTATATGTTTTGCATTCAGAAAAAAAAAAAAAAAAATCAGAGAGGGTCGCCTGGACTTCGAGAAATGCCCCAAATAAACACTGGATCTTCCGGTGCCAAGTTTCATGCGTAATGCCTGGCTGCACCTTATAGTAAACATATATATTCCCCAACTCACCTTTTCTTCTTCAAATCTTTTGACTTGAATCCGGTGAAGAGTCTTCACGCACAGTTTTGATTACTGTTACGCACCGTTCGTGACTTTGAAAAGATGTCCCATTAGCGCAGGTACACGCATGAGTATTTAGAGCTTGTTTTCAACGCACTCCACACGTCATGTTACGGAGCCGCTCCAGTTTCCCTCTCTCTCTCTTCTCTAGTTCCTCCTTTCTCTCTGGCGCTCCCTTTCGCTCAGCGCAGCTCTCCGACTTTCCAAATGTATGTTAGTAGGTCAGTTGTTGCATAACAGGACGCTTTGGGTGCCTAGTCACGTTTTTGTTTCTCTGTTTTGACCCGCCCTCTGTAGCCTCAACCAATCTCGTGGCAGTAAATCAGACAGTGGGAGGGGTTATGCACAAAGTGGCGGGGCTAGTGTCAAAAGCTTACAGAGTGTCATAGCAGTGAAAGGCTAAAACAAGACTTGAGTACTGCATCACTTGACATAACCTTGTGGGATATAGGCCCCACACTAAAGCCAGTACAACTCCAGTCCAGCTGTGTTCTGCGTCATTATTATCAAATCACATGCTCACATCTAAGATCAAGTACAAAATATTATATTTACAAAGTCCAATATTTCCTCTAGCTTCGATTATATTGTAAACTACACTTATCAGTTTCCTTCATAAGTAGCTTAACGTTTTACATCGTGCTTCTTGAATACTTAAACTGAGCCTGAAACTTTCTTTCTGTCCATAAAGAAATAAAGGGCTTAAAAATGTATCAGTCGTGGCGTGCAGATACTAAAAATATCTACAATATAGAGTACCCTGGCCTATTTTTTCGTTACATAAGCTACTTCATTTTGTGTTTTTAGCTCCCATGGAACTTTAAATAACCACTAAAAGGCTGCATTTAAATATGTTACAGAAAAAAGCTACTCTTGTCTATTCCAGCGGTTTGGTTTTCTAAGTAGATCTTAATCAAGTTTAAATTAACCCTAACCCAAGCCTAAAATGAGTACACCTTGGATCATATAGTTCTAAATAATAATTACCCTAAAAATGACAAACATTAAGAGAGACCTATTATGCAAAAAATACTTTTTAGAGCTTTTAACCATGCAATGATTGTTTTCCTTTCTCATATACTCACTCAAATTTGCATTTAGTGATGCATGTTTGAGTAATGTTTATCCTCCTGTATTCAAGACATCATTGCTCTGACCAACTCTCATTTTCACTGACACTGATATACTCTCTCTGTTCTGTAGTCTTTTTTATTTTCTTGCTTGATCTGTGGATGTCTGTCCAAGAAGCCAACAACATGTGAAACTTTATTGTGATGATGTTTATGGCAACATAACATATGGCATGCTCCCATCAGACTCCACAATCGTCCAACCCAGAAAGTCAGTGGATTTATTTCTTGCCATTTTAGATCAATACTTTTGTTTAAAATGAAGTAGATTATAGGTTGTTGTGAGATGTGTGTCTAGCTCCTATGTGCTTTAGTTCAGTGTGGTGCGTGAGCGTGAGTGAGAGGTGACATGCACGTGCATGTGGTACGTGGTGTGAGCCCGCGGAGAAGCTGCGGGTGCATGAGTCTACAGTTGTATCTGGAAAAAGACAGTGATTGAGTTAGTTAGAGTGGAGGTGATGTATTATTACAATGCAGTACAGAGAATAAAGCAACAAACTCTTGAGCAACAGACTGGGGTGGTCTTTGAGCTCGCAACACACTCTAAACAACTCTGTGGTTAAGAGTAGGGAGTTAAACCCTGGAGGAAAAGCGACCCTTCGGCCCTGGAGAAGACGGCTGTCCCCTGTGTCCCCCGGCCACGGTTAGGGGACCGAAGCAGGAAAAGGTTTAACAGGTACAGTGAGGCAAATAAGTATTTGAACACCCTGTGATTTTGTAAGTTCTTTCACTTAGAAATTATGGAGGGGTCTGAAATTTTCATCTTAGGTGCATGTCCACTGTGAGAGACATAATCTAAAAATGAAAATCTGGAAATCACATTGTATGATTTTTTAAATAATTTATTTGTATGTTACTGCTGCAAATAAGTATTTGAACACCTGAGAAAATCAATGTTAATATTTGGTACAGTAGCCTTTGTTTGCAATTACAGAGGTCAAATGTTTCCTGTAGTTTTTCACCAGGTTTGCACACACTGCAGGAGGGATTTTGGCCCACTCCTCCACACAGATCTTCTCTAGATCAGTCAGGTTTCTGGGCTGTCGCTGAGAAACACAAAGTTTGAGATCCCTCCAAAGATTTTCTATTGGGTTTAGGTCTGGAGACTGGCTAGGCCACTCCAGAACCTTGATATTTTTCTTACGGAGCCACGCCTGGCTGTGTGCTTCGGGCTTCGGGTCATTGTCATGTTGGAAGACCAGCCACGACCCATCTTCAATGCTCTAACTCAGGGAAGGAGGTTGTTCCCCAAAATCTCGCAATACATCCTCTCCTTAATACAGTGCAGTCGTCCTGTCCCATGTACAGAAAAACACCCTCAAAGCATGATGCTACCACCCCCATGCTTCACAGTAGGGATGGTGTTCTTTGGATGGTACTCTTCTTCCTCCAAACACGGCGAGTGAAATTAAGACCAAAAAGTTCTATTTTGGTCTCATCTGACCACATGACTTTCTCCCATGACTCCTCTGGATCATCCAAATGGTCATTGGCAAACTTAAGATGGGCCTGGGCATGTGCTGGTTTAAGATGGGGAACCTTCCATGCCATGCATGATTTTAAACCATGACATCTTAGTGTATTACTAACAGTAACCTTGGAAACGGTGGTCCCAGCCCTTTTCAGGTCATTGACCAGCTCCTCCCATGTAGTTCTGGGTTGATTCCTCACCTTTCTTAGGATCACTGAGATTCCACGAGGTGAGATCTTGCATGGAGCCCCAGTCTGAGGGAGATTGACAGTCATGTTTAGCTTCTTCCATTTTCCAATAATTGCTCCAACAGTGGATCTTTTTTCACCAAGCTGCTTGGCAACTGCCCTGTAGCCCTTTCCAGCCTTATGGAGGTCTAGAATTGTGTCTCTTGTGTCTCTTGTGCATTTTGTCTTTTTGCAGCTAACGACCTCAAACAGGTGCTTCTAATTTATGATAAGTGGAGTGGAGGTGGACTTTTTAAAGGGGGACTAACAGGTCTTTGAGGGTCAGAATTCTAGCTGATAGAGAGATGTTCAAATACTTATTTGCAGCAGTAACATACAAATAAATTATTTTAAAAAATCCTACAATGTTTTCTTTTAGATTATCTCACAGTGGACATGCATCTAAGATGAAAATTTCAGACCCCTCCATGATTTCTAAATGGGAGAACAGAATCACAGGGTGTTCAAATACTTATTTGCCTCAGTGTATATAGAAGACAAAAGCACAAAATGTCTTCTTTAATAGATTAGATAAAGCAAGAGAGCCCTGTGTACCACCAATGGAACATGTACCACAGATTGAGGAACAGTGGTATATTCTACCCCTATACAACCAAAAACAATTTTGGCTAACTTGTATGAATAAGAACAAACAAAGCACTTTACTTGTCTTTGTCTCCTACACAAAAACATAATTCATTGTTGTACTGCACTGTGTGAGTACAGTAATTTAAAAGTTAAAAATGATATCACTTTTATTTCTGTGTGGATTTTGTGAGGAACAACTTGTACAAACTGTTCTTGCAGCTGAGGTTTGGCCGTGTGCACCAGTCCTCCTGTTGACATGGCACTGGTGTACTTTGACCTTGTAAGGATTTCATGATTTGTCCCATAGAAGCTTTTCTGGCTCTTATTGTGTCTGCACTGAAGAAATATCCTAATTTGGAATAGCGCCCATGCACAGATTTTATGTATTGGGCAACTCAGAGAGAATGAGAACCAGAACCACTGGAGCAGAGATTACAAAAGGCTTTTCGGTTGCCAAGATGTAGTTATAGGCCTGATTTTGATTATGTCTGTGACTTGGATGGTAGAGTAATCATTTTCCAATATGAAGGTCAGACGTTCAATCATTTGGCAATACACTTCACCCATAGGAATGTGATATGTCAGTGAATGATGGTCAGACAGACCATTGACGGTGTCTGTGAGCTCCAAGGTCACTGTGGCAACAGAAGTGGCTTACCACTATAGCAACTGGGAGAAGATGAATAATTTAATGGTTTGTTTTTTTTGGAAGGTCTCCCACTTGCTTGCCTCCATGGAGATGGTATGTTTCTCATGACAGTAAACTTAACTATTGTCATTGAGACAAACATGGCAAGTTCCTAATCAGATGTCAGTCTGTGCTTCAAGTTTTTCAAGGGATTTTTGCAATAACCGGTGGGGTTGGATGGACCAAAGACGTGCAGACTCGGGGCAGATTTACAGTGTTTATTTACAAAATGGTGACATTCAGTTCAAACACAATAATTAATCCAGCGGGGGACAGGAGCCAGAGTCCAGGGCAGGATCCAGGAGCGGAGCCGGAGCGAGGTGCAGAGGACAAGCTGGGATCCAGGAACGTGGGCCACAGAGGCAAAGACCAGTAGACCAGAGCCAGGGAAAGGAGCAGGGTGCAGGGCGAGGTCCAGGGCGTAGTGTGCAGGAGACAAGGTGAAACAGTACCATACCAGGTTGGGGAAGCCAGGCGGGAACGGAGCCAGGAGTGCGGGAGCTGGAGCAGTGCAGGAGACAGGATCTGAGGGTGAGTATAACATCCAAAATGAGCAGGATGCAAAAAGGCAAAGAAACATGAAAAAAGCAGGCAAGATATCCACGTGGACACGCGGACGATCTGGCACCGAGTGTCTTCTCCCAGCTCCTCTTATCTATGGCAAGTGGTGATGATTACCCTGATGGGACACAGGTGCGCGTGGGAGGAGCCGAGAGTTCCACCCAACTCCAGGTTCAGGCAGGTGAGGGAGGGGGGAGAGCACACAGGGAGGCAGAACAGGAGCAGAAATACACGCATCATGACAAGATCATGTCGTAGTATCAACATAAAGGGTTTGTCACTTGTGGACTTACTCACAGTGGGAAGAGCAAAAGGTTAACTCAGGTTCTGTTACTTCAGTAAAAACTTTACTCGAGTGGAGGTAAAAGTATGCTGCTATAAAAGTACTACCCACCCTGAAATGAAGTTGCATGTCATGTATGTATTGATATGTCAAAGTTTGCCTCATATTGCAAAATCCAGGTACTTCCACATGCTTAGTTATTTTGCCCAGAGACGGCCAATCTGACAAGTGTGTCAAGTTCCAAGCCAGATCTGTGCAGAGATGAGACCATTTACAATTACAAATGCTTCAAGTTTTTTCAAGGGATTTTTGGCCACAACTCTAGGTAAATAAATGCAGGGTATAGTTTAATGGAAGCCTGACTCTGAAGTGAAACTGAGTCAGATTATCCAACCTAATCAAGGAGTGAGCTGAGCATTGCCTCTTCTACAGGCTTCTCCCCTCAAGCTGAAGGTTCCAGATGCTCAACCTGTCTGCAGTGATATAAGTAAAACCAAAAGTGAAATCTGTCAACTGGACAAAAAGCTGTAGTTTGCAATTAACAGATTTTACTTGGCTTTTTCTATGGATCAGACCTGGATAACGATTACACAGACAATGGTATGAGGTTATTGTGAACATGACACTTGTCATTCTTTGTTCTTTTTGCAAAACAAGTCCACTACTACTAAAGTACTACTACTACTACTACTACTAAAGTCCTTGAATCTGATTACCAAATTTGCCTATAAAGTGAAAGTGCACTTAATCAGTGTGTTGTGTTACAGTTGTATTTCATTTTTTTTCCTCAAGTGTAGTTATAGGAGTGATAGTAATGATGCTTTTAGTAGTAACGTTTTCCCCAATTATTCCCTGCTCATGTACAATTAACTTCAAGTCACCATGGCTTTAATTACATTTCTTTTTATAAATCACATCTGTTTCCAGTAGCAACAGTAAAACCCTGATGCAGGTTACATATTTATACATAGATATGATTCACAAGACTAGTGTTCCAACACAGACCTGGTTCATGTCAGTAATATAATGGTGTAGTCTGCTCACATGTTTTAAAAGCCAAACCTGTATTGTGTTATGTTATGTTGTTATCACACTCATCTTTATGGTGAAACTGTCTTGTTGCCTGGATGTGAAAGTACTTTTGAAGAGATCGTATTTTCGGGATATGTTGTAATGTTGGTTTAATAGTAATAGGGGTGTGTGTGTAGTTTGTTGTAAAAGTTTGATACAAAAACAAAAGCAAAACTGTATCACATGCAGTAAATGTAGTATATGCTTTATCTAACACGCCTTATCTAACAGTACAAATGTAAACGCTTTCATGGAAGCCAGCTGTAAAGTCACAGCTGGCTTGTAATTGTTAGAAGAAATGTACCGTTGTTGTTTAGGATTTCTTAAAATGACTTCAATGGTATTTTTTTGTATTCATTTATATTCATTTAGCTACTTACACAAAGAGAGAAATGAAGCTGTATCCTTAAACTATTTAGCTTTGGCCAATCAGAATTCGCCTCATATTGTAAAATCCAGGTACTTTCACTTGCTTTTTTTGGTTTGTTTAGATAGGATAAGGGGAGACGCAGAACGGGTTGTTCTCCACTTCAAACATGCACTATGTAACTTTTCTGGTGGCAACTCCACTACCTGCTTATCTCCATAAAGATGTAAATAAATACAGTTCCACATTATGACATATAAGTCGCAATCTATTTTGCAATTCTTCTTCTTCTACTGCTACCATTTTTACTGTGACCTGTTAGTTGGCCTGGTGATGTCATGTGCTTGTCTCCATGGAGATAGATGTGTTTAATGCCATACTGTGGATTAATCAATAACAATATTGATCTGCAATAATAATTTTCAGTGTTTATCAAATATAAATTTGGAGATGCACTGTCCCCACTGCTGTTCTGCATAAGTCTGAACCCCCTCAGCCAAATCATCAACAACACAGGCTATGGATACCGACTCAGAAATGGAGCTACCATCAGTCACGTCTTCTACATGGATGACATCAAGCTATATGCTAAGAATGAGCGAGACATCGACTCACTGATCCCCACCACCAGGATCTACAGCACATTGGAATGTCATTCAGGCTTGAGAAGTGTAGCCGGATGGTGACAAAGAGAGGGAAAGTAGTCCACACAGAAGGGGTCTCCCTCCCAGAAAAAACAATAGCAGACATTGAGGACAGCTACAAGTACCTTGGTATCCCACAGGCAAATGGCAACCTTGAAAAGGAAACAAGGAAAACAGCCACGGCCAAATACCTCAGACAAGTAAGACAAGTGAAAGTGGTGTGTGCGCGAATGATTGGTGGTGGTCGGAGGGGCCGATGTCGCAGATCGGCAACCTCATTTCCGTCAGTCTGCCCCAGGGCAGCTGTGGCTACAATAACAGCTTACCATCACCATCATCATCAAGTGTGGAAATGAATGAATAATGACTATAGTGTTGTGCTTTGAGAGGCTTTGACAAGCCTGTAAAGTGTATCACAATTGTAAGCCATTAATATTATATGACCCAAAAGCTCCTGAAAATGCATAGTGGGTTCCATCTCAAATCCAACACCCTGAGACTGTACGTGAGCCGTAAGGAAGGAGGCTGAGGACTAGTGAGTGTGAGAGCCACAGTTCAGGATGAAACATCTAAGATCCAAGTACATCAAGGATAAGGCCCCAACAGATGATGTGCTCAGGGAATGCCTCAGACAGTGGAGCACAGAGGAAGAGGTGCTGGAGAAACCATTATGGAAGGACAAACCCCTGCATGGGATGTACCACCGGAACATAACTGGAGTGGCTGATATCAAGAAATCCTACCAGTGGCTTGAGAAAACTGGACTGAAGGACAGCACAGAGGCACTCATCCACACCAGACAAGACCCAAGGTGAAGGCTGTCCAAAGAGGCCCCTGAGACAATCCAGCACATAACTGCAGGGTGTAAGATGCTGGCAGGGAAAGCATGTATGTAGCGGCATAACCAAGTGGCAGGCATAGTGGTGTACAGAAACATGTGCAGAGTACAGGCTGGAAACCCTGAGGTCAAAGTGGGAAACACCTCCAAAGGTAGTGGAGAATGATCGAGCCAAGATCCTGTGGGACTTCCTGACACAGACTGACAGAATGGTGATAGCAAACCAACCGGACATTGTGGTGGTGGATAAACAACAGAGCAAAGCCGTTGTGGTGGACATCGCAGTACCAAGTGATGGGAACATCAGGAAAAAGGAACATGAGAAACTAAAGAAATACCAGGGGCTCAAAGAAGAGCTGGAGAAGGCCTAGAAGGTGAATGTATCAGTGGTGCCCGTGGTCATTGCAGCTCTCGAGGCAGGGACCCCCAAACTGGAGGAGTGGCTACAGCAGATGCCAGGAAAAACATCAGACATCTCAGTATCTCAGTCTGTGTGTGCATATATATATATATATATATATATATATATATATATATATATATATATATATATATATATATATATATATATATATATATATATATATATATATATATATATATATATATAAAAAAAACACTAATAATACAAATATGGCAGTCCATTCCTTTGCACGCATGTCCCTGCTCTCCTCTTTGTTCCTCGTTGGGCTGGATGAGAGACGCGCTGCTGGGGAAGCCTTCTGATTGGCTGAGCAGATGCAGCCCCTCCACCATCACTGTCTTCCCCTGCATCATTCCCTCATCTTTTTGCACCCCATCCTTATCCCAAGCCCCGTGTTTTTCCCCCCTTTCAGATAGGTCTGCGAGCGTTCCCATGGCAACTGTCGCACTTCCTGCCTAGCAACAGGCTTCATCCTTTCAGTATAAAAAAAGGGGGGCAGACCTGAGGGAGGGGGTGTGAAGTGAGGTGGCAGCATGTTTGTGTTGCAGAGTTTTCTTCTCGCCATCACTTTTTAAAAATTGTTACATATATCATTTTATTTCTTTTCTTTCAATCATCCCCTACACTGTATCTGAATTGCGGCTGTTGTTAGCTGCAACAAAACATATGTGTTTACTCATGTTAAAATAATAACAACAACAACAACAACAACAACAACAACAACAACAATAATAATAATAATAATAATAATAATAATAATAATAATAATAATAATAATAATAATAATAAAATGAATAGGCTACATGACTTGAGTACTTTTTAAAATCTTGCTTCTAACATCACTCTACTCAAGCAATGATATTGTGTACCTTGAATAATAAAGATAATGTATTTATATTATTGTTTTGAAGCAATTTATTAAGTGGTTTGATGACTTAAATTGTTAATAGATTTGTAATAACCACATTCAGATATTACTGTTTCTGGAGATGCCCAAAGTAAGCCATTAATTTAGGTTTGCCAAAAATGTACAAAATATATTTAGCTGCTCTCCCAGTAGCCCACAGGTCTATTTCTCTCTCTGTTGTACTGTCTCCTTAATATGCAGCGAGAAGAGACTCAGTAGTGAGTGACACACCCAGAGTGGGCAGACTATTAATGGATTACTCACCTTATTTCATTTTAATAAAACACTACATTACACTAATATTTAATCAGTATATACATCGGTACTGTATATATACCAATAGCCCGTTGAATTCTGAAGTTATTTGAATTTTAAGCCCATCAAGATGCATTATTATTAAACTTTTGTGAATAAAAATATCTTGAATTATCATAATAACATGAAAAACGTGATAATAGTAATAGTGATACCACTAATACTCTTTTTGCTATACTACCAATAGACAAGGCTACTGATAAAAGGTTGTGGCAAACTCAAACAGCAAATTTTAGTCTCTGCTACCCTCTCGTGGCATTGATCAGACATCCTAGCCATTATTGCAGACGCTTGTGTTTATTGATGCAACAAGTTCATAGTGTGCGGGCCACTGACTGTGTGTTGCGTAAGTATTACAGTGGATGTAATTACATGGTGGGGTTTGAATGCCACAAATTCGCCGTCGGCTCTTGCTATAATTAAAGTGTTTTCAGACGTTTGTCTTGTGTAACTGTTATAGACGCACCCTCAAATGATCTGCGTGATTTCTTCACGTAAATGGGAAGCATAGACTGACTTCCTGGGTTATTCTGCAACGCCTGTACACCTAAAGGAGGCCTCATGTGTGTGCTTTACAATGCCTACTAATTACATTATAAATGGATGCTGACTATTTATAAGTTAAATATATTTGTGAAATAAATATCAAGATTCATTTTGATTAAAAAAAACAACAACAAGCATTTATTTTCAAATATATAATATATAAGTGTACAGACAGCAGACATAACATTATAAACCGTTTTCACCCATGCATAAACAGTAGATCACTGTAGTTACAGTTCCTGAATGGGCATATGACTCCCCAGTACATTTACAATAATATCACATAATGTCACAATGTTACAAGGTCTTACCTGTGAAAAGGTTTTATTTTACATGAACTCAACAAACCTGCTTCAGTGATGGGAACATGGTGTGTTCATATTTTCTTTGCTAACTCGTTGTATATCCCATTGTGTTTGCTCTGTCTGAATGTAATCCTGATTTACAGTATGTTGCTGTAGTTGTCACAGTGTTGGTAAAGAGGCTATTATACACACAACATAATTACACTAGGCTTCCTGTGTCTGCAGCGCTCTTGGCGAAAGCCATTATTTAAATATACAGACAACAGTTATGGGATCAAGACCGTACATTTACATTACAATAGGTATAAAAACAATGTAACAGAAAGTGAAACTGCTTGGACATGTTCAATAGGTTTACATGCACAATAGTGGATTTTAGTGCAAAATTCACTTATCCTTTTTGTAGATTTTTTTTTTCATTTACATTCTAGTCATAAGGTGCAAGTTAACCCTGAAAATTTTGTAACAGTATTTCCTTCTTTCTAATTCTCAATATCTGACTTTTTTGTGCTAATTTGAATGAATTTAATGAAAATGAAATTTGATGAACAGCACCAAAAAGGGCTGAAGAATGTTGCAAATTGTCTCTTTAAATGTATGAGCCCATCTTTAGTCAGAAAAGCATTGTAGTCATGTAAACATATTGATGAGCAAACACAAATTGTCCTGGCTCTGTTCGCACTGCTAGACTTTGGCCATGAGCTGTTCTGTGAAGAGCCTCTTGAGTTGGGCCACCTCCTCTGTCAGGGAGGAGATCTGGGACTTAAGTGTATGGTTTTCCTGCCGGTAAACGTCACTGTGGCCATGCCCGGGGGACTGACCAGCTGTGGGGGGAGAGGGGTGCTGTTGTGGGGATCTTCTGGCTCTCTCTTCTGCGTCTCCATGGTTACCCCAATGTCCATGCTCCATGTTATATCCTTTACTTTGAGCATCCCCTGTCTGCTCACTTCCCTCTCCACTTGTCTTGAAACGCAGTTTGTGAGGCAGGTTTTTGAATGTGTCTGGCTGGTCCAATTTACCGGCTGCTGGCACTACTGGGCTGTGGTGGATCTCACTGGGAGAATTGTGCAACTCGTACCCCAGCTCCTCCCCTCGATGTGGGGATAGTTTTTCATGGTCGCTCAGGCGGTCATCAAAGAAAACGGGGCTGCCGACACTTGACCCGCCAGGTGTTGAGAACCCTGAATCTTCTGACATGTGTCCTGCTTCCCTGTTAGCCCTGGATGCTAACTGAGCTATGTGACTATTGTTATGAATCGGATTTGGAATATTGACATCTCCCCTTTGGAGGTAATACTGAGAATTCGTCTGAGGGGGTTGTGTAAGAGGCAGTATTGTGGCATTAGATGGGTCTTTGACAAGCCCGAATCGGAATTTCAGGGCTAACAGCTCAGCCCTAAGCCGAGCATTCTCCTCTAAAAGTGCTAAAACTCTGCTTTCTAAGACCATGTCATTCATCCGGCGCTTCTCTCGGGAACGTTTGGCTGCTTCGTTGTTCTTCCTTCTCTTGTCCCAGTAGCCTTCATCTTTCTTATCCTGTGGGATGAATTCTCGCTTGCGCCTCAGGGTGGCAGACGGGCTCTCTTTGCGTTTGATGGGAGCAGGACGTCCCAACAACGATCGGGCCAGGAGGCTGCTTGACGTCAGCATAGATACAGTTTCATCAGTGTAGGAAGTAGCAGCCCCCGGGGACTCCAAGGTCTGAAGTGTGGGTGTTTCCTGTTGGCTCCGCATGGTGATGCTTTCCTTTTCATACATGATTCAAGAAAATCACAGGTCCACCCTGTTAACAAACAGAGGTCCCACATCATTTGTTAGGGGTTAAAAGTTTGAATTAATTGCATTGATTTTCTGAATAAAATTTTTATTAATTTATTTTTTGCAGCAAAAATACAAATACTGAAGCGTGTCACATTTACACACTCCCTACCTGAGTTTCTTAAACAAATCCTGGATTTTGTTGGATGAGCACTAAAGGCTGCACAGTGGAGTCTGATCAACTGGAAGACGACGCAACAGCACCACCTAGTGCACACAAATCCCCTGAAGAAACAGAGGAGAGGGATTTGGAGGTTACGTAAGAGCCATTACAACACAATATTATGTAACCCTATTACATCTGTCCAATAAAACGGGAGCACCTCGTACCATAACCTCCTATGTCTCAGCACAGTGCAATGTAGGACAATGGCCGTTGTAAATACAAGGCAAGTAAGACAAGTCTCCTTTTTTAACACCTCATAAACTGTAGTAAGTCCGTTTGAATAACAACTCCACTGACCTATATATGTGAAATAATAATAGAAGAAGGTCTAACTTGCTGAGAAACTGAAGGCATTTTTACTAGCACTGGCATTGCGAGCCTTTTCAAACTTCAGCATGCTGGTATTCAAAATATAATATAATATTATCATATAGGCTATTTGATAACTCTAATATTTATACTGTTGAATAATTAGTTACAGATAATTAATGTAAGCGTAAATATACCTTACGAATATTGTAAACTATAGTCCAAAAGAGGGGGAAAACAAAACATGCAATAAACAAAAAACAAATAAGGTTTTCTTGCGCGGAACGATAATCTTTTTAAAGTTTTAGAGTGCCGTACCTGTTGTAAATAATCCTTAGTCCCGTTCTCCAATTTGCGTTAGAGTGTCCGTAAATCGTACGCTCTCTGCTGCTTGTCTCTAACTCGGCTGCTCCATGGATCTATAACAGGCTGCTCGCTCGTCTCTCTTACTTAATATTACCGCGAGTGAGGTGCACCTCCCTCTGCTCTGCTCCACTTGGACTGCCGCAGCTCTTATTTGTAACGTGGAGTTCAGCCCAGGACGGAGGCTATCCTCAGCTGAACCGTGTTGGCCCCGCTCCCTGGTATGTGTACGTGAGTGTACGTGATGTATGTTTGAGTGAGAGACGGGCCCGCCTGCTCTGTACGACACTGTCCTGTTCTTATCCTCATCAGAGATGACAGCGCGTACGGGGGACCACCAAATACATTTAGGCTAAAGCCATGATGAGGGGTGTGCTCTGTAATGTTTGTACAACAAATAGTGAGCAGATTCATCAGCAGCCTACAGTAGGCAAAAGAAGTTTAGAGTAAAACTGTGCATGTAGTTCACTTTACGCGCATGGCAAGGTGAGAACAAAAGCCTGAATTCACGGCACTCTAAAGTAGTAAGAGTGTGAACATTGTTTTCACATAGCCTATCATTCAAAAATATCGGACCGTAGTAATAATAATACTGTCTACATTGTTTTCACATAGCCTATCATTCAAAAATATCGGACCGTAGTAATAATAATACTGTCTAATGTTCACTCATAAACAGTAGCCTACATCGTTGTCCTCTCCAAACAGGTTACTTCAGTTTTATAGTGCTGTGTTACCAGCACCATTTCTTTCTTCCTGTGATCATTTTGCACACGCTGTGTCGGTCTATATTGATTTTATAATTTCTGTAAAATGTTTCCTCACCCTTTTCATATACAGCAACTAATTTTTGTATGTACTCAGATTTACATGATTATTTGAGTTTCTAAAACTGACCTAAAAATTAACTGAAATGTATTTGATTAATAAGAGCTAATCTTTGTTGCAGAATATTCACGACAATGTGCTGACAGATGAAGTTGTTGCTTCCTCACAAATGAAGAAGTGTCACAAACACACAGCAGCATAGAGTAAACGGAACGATTCACTGTTGAAAGTCTCATGGAGGTAGGAGCACTATGTTCATACTGACATTTGGAACTTCTACTACTAGTGCGTAAATATATCAGAGAAAGCCCACAAAATTACATCATGTTACTCATATTGTGGAAAGAAACATTGCAGTTTATAATTTTATTACAACGTAATATGACCATGTCTAGAATGGCCCCTGTTTACAACTGTAATTATTTACAGTACACCATGAACACAAGAAGAGAAAACATAAAGTGTTGTGGTTTTGGGGATGTTGTGTCATTATGTATATATATATATATATATATATATATATATATATATATATATATATATATATATATATATATATATATATATATATATATATATATATATAAAATGACACAACATCCCCAAAACCACAACACTTTATGCTAAAACCAATAACACCACTTCTAAAACTACTCCTGTCATTACTATTAAATGGCCTCGAAACATCCAGTTGTGTATTGTGCTCATTTTCTGCTCCTGAGATCAAAAATACTCATTTACCTCAGTTAGACTTTGAGGTCATGTATGACTTCATAGAGATTCATATTCATATGATGTTACGGTTACATAAGATTTAGGCTATAGTGCATGTTGTTGTAATTGCAGTGTACAGTCTTGAGAGCCTGCAGTGGCATGTACCTATGTTGATCTGCTGCTGTCACGTGGCTCTGCATGCTTCACCTGTCCTCAGATGACTGTTTATTCCCATAACTGATTGAGTTTCCTGTCATATTTGGCGCTTCTTTACTGAATGTGCCACATCAGAAGTCAGTGCCCAGTTATGTATAAGGAATGTTTACATAGGTTTACTGTAAGATACATTCTGTTCCCGGTCTGTTTAAATGTCTTAAATGTCAGTTTGAGATAAAAAAGGGCAGTACCTGTACAGTCAATAAACAGTAAAACATTCAGATTAAAGACTGTATAAAGAAGTGGACTAAGTGAGTGTGATGTCACCAATAGCATTCGGTGTAAACATGTCAATGCTAGCAGTTACAGAGGTGATTTGGGAGCCCACTTCTATATTTGAAATCCTGACCGTGAGAATCACAGCAACCAAAGAGCCAATCTGGAGTGAGGCTGTTGAAGGTCACGCCCCTTTCTGCCCGCACCACAGGTTTAGCAGGGAGTCAATCAAACCCGTTGCTAACATTAGCGGGAGTGCCCTCAGAGAAAGAAGGTGCATCATTGGTCTGTTATTAATGTTCATATCTTGATTTATGGACAACATAGCTAAATAAAAACACCAGGATCATGTAGAACAGATTAATATGAGCAAAATGATGAGCCTGACAGCAGCAGTTATGGAGGGAGGGTTTTTTAATAGAAAGTGAATTGGAGCCAGAGTCGATTGAGCCGGAAGTACGCCCATAATCACGTTCTATTTGGAGAGGCTAGCAGGCTAGCCATGTCCATTTATATATACAGTCTATGGCTCCCAAAAGTTTTGGCCTTTGCAATATTATATAAATTGTTTTAAATGGTCACATTTTTCTATGGCACTTTTCTACCTTCAAGGCACTTAAAGTGCTTTACAACAAGGAACCACTCACCAGTGTACGCAGACACTGAGGGAAAGGTGGGTTAAGTGTCTTGCCCAAGGACACAACGACAGCATTCATCTGTGTGAGTTAGAATCACACCGCCAACCTACAGATCAGTGGATCTGACCGCTCAACCAATGATGTTTATGTCGAGAGCGGGATTTGAACCGGATCAGTGGACAAACACTCTACCAACTGAGTTACTGTCGCCCCCCTTAAGAAGTGCCATCAATAATAATGATGCATACCCAAAACAAAAGCACTTTCAATACTATATTTGCATTTTGTAACATTGACTCATGCATTTCTGAAGGATGTACACAAGGCTCTAAACATCCTATGTCCTCAGTCTATGGATGACTCCTGTTAACTGTGGTTTTGTCATTCTTTCAAGGTTTCAATACTGTGGTGTCTTCTCCATTGATGTACTGAATATGAAACAAGTATGCAAAATAGTATGCAGTAACAGATAGATTTGATTTTTTAACTGGGCATCAACAATGTTTTGGTTGGAGTGGAGTCTATGGGTACTTAGATTAGCAAATGTTGAATGTGTTTTTTATTTTTTTATATTGCCTTCTATAAGTCTGAATTGAGGAGATTTATGTCAGACCTGTAATTACAGTCATGAGGTAGGCTTTAGTACCAGCAAGTCCTGTTGCGAAGAAGCAAGTTGAGACAATGTTTGGAATGTTGTCTGATTTTTTATTTGACACAGTATCATTTGGTTAATCCATTATTATGGTTATCTGGGTCACAAAACATTTGTATAAAGTAAATGAGTAATTTCTATAGCATATATACTACAAAAATTAAACAAATGTTAAATGCTTTTAATGTGGTTGGTTATGATCAGTGGTGAAAGGTAATCAATTTTGTTGCTTAAATATCAGAACAAAAAAAATTCAGGTAAAAGTAAAAGTATTACCTGAAAAATGACTTAAGTGAAAGTATTAAAGTAGTTAAATCTATTAAAGTACTTAATGTACTTAATAAGTACTTTGTCCAGATTTTGAGATTTACTGGAGCCTCAAATGTAGTGGTTTTGATAAAGATATGTGCTGAATTTTGTTAAGAAGAAACAACTGAACTTCCAGCTGTTTTTCTTTTCTTTTATTTGTTTGCTCAAACTATGAACTTGATTTATAAAAAAAAAAAAAAAAGTCTCAAACTATAATATAAAATACTTTTACTTTTAAAACTACCAAGACCTGCTTTCAAATGGAGTGAAGTAAAGATTTAAATTTATCTTAAGTAAAGTACAGACACCTACATACCTATATACAGTAAATTATGTGTATCAGTGATCAATCTTAGATGATAAATGTGAACCAGGAGTTGATTTGTGCCACACACATTGGGTCACTGGGCCTCACATTGGAACATAATAAAGCTTTATGAGGGTTTATTTACGTAGTTCAGCAGAGGACACATGCTGTACTCGCCCTATGCTCTTGGCTTGTACACAGGAACCATAATGAGGGTAATAACATTTCACTCACTTCCTCCATACAGGCAGCTGCTATTCCTGCCTGGGTTTATTTGTGATGTTGGCTAATACAACTATTCGGGTTCACATCAGGACATGGGGAATGTTCTAGTAACATCAGCAATGGAATTCAGTTTTAGTCATTCTGAATTAAAGTTGCACAATTACACTTCTGACTTCATAATACTTTCTAAAATAAAGTATTTTAGTTGACAAATGATAGCCAAATGTTTTTGTGTCTGGTTGGTCAAGTAAGCTCACATCTCTTCCTCCATTGTGTTTTAACAATTACATATAAGGAAGCATAACTGACATGCCCTCTTGCATAATATGTGTTTTGTTTTCAATTTTACACATTTGGTTCAGTGTGGAGTTTGCATGTTCTCCATATGTCTGCACTGTCTGCACTTCCTCTGAGTGCTCTGTTTCATCTAAAAATGTGTGTAATAGGCAAGGCAAGGCAAGTTTTTTTGTATAGCACAGTTCGTACACAAGGTAATTCAAAGTGCTTTATAGAATAAGAAAGACATTAAAATCACACAAATCAAAAGATAAATAATCACAAATAGCCATAATAAAATTACCATTAAAAGAGAAGAGTGCAGATTAAAAACCTTTCAGTCATCTGCACAGCTAAACAGAACTGTTTTGAGCCTGGATTTAAACATTGTCAATAGGCTCTGCTATTCCCTAAAAATGCCGTTCCAAATGTCAGTAGGACTTTCCTGGTTAAATAAAGGTAAATTTTAACAAGTTATTCAGACAAATTGACAAACTCAAACTATTTTATCTATTACAAGAGATATTCTAGAAATTGAAGAGTTTTGTGGATCTTCAATATAGCGACACACACAACAGTAATATTGTAATAATAAACATTATTATAATAATAAACAGTATAAACACCAATAGTCAATTTTTGCATCTTGCGCACTGTTTCAAAAGCCAAATGTCATCATCATACATTTATATAATCACTATAATGTTAAGATGCTCAATTTCACACTGTCTCCAGGAGGGACAGGTCTAGAATAGGCACACATCCTGGTACCAGTATAAACATTTTATCCAAATAATTTTAATAAGACAACAAAAGAAAGACTTACTCATATTAAATTATAATACAATCGTAAATTGCAAGTTTCAGCTTTGATATTTTTAGTTTACTAATATAAAGATATACTATGTAACTTTTCTGGTGGAGGTCCACTACCTGCTTGTCTCCATGGAGATGCTATTGCTATGCCTAGAATGTTCCACAGTATGCACTGATTTAATTACACAGATTTTTAGTGCTTAAAAAAAAAAAAAACAGTTAAAAACACACATTCTTACTGAAAGCGAGGTTACCTCTCCACAGACCTACTTTGTAACTTGGCGTGAAGACGTCACATCCTTGTCTCTATAGAGATACATTCAATGCGATACTGTGAAAAAGTCTGGGCAAAATAATAGAAACTTAACATAGTGCACCTTTAGGTGAAGGCGTTTTGGTGTTAGAGGAAGTATGTGATATGTGAACATTGTGCCAGTCCATTAAACAGATATGACACACAGGAAGTCCATTATTCTGTTAGTGCTTATGTGATGCCACGCTAGTCAGATTCACTGTTTAGTTATTTTTGTCTGCATATTATCAGCCAACAGTCTACTTTATTCACTTTTCCTGCAAAAATGCATTCACTGATAAAAGAAGATCAGTATATTTAGGGTTAATGCAACAGGAAGTGAGTAAAGCCACACTTCTGGTAAAAGCTTGTGCAATGTATGTATGTAAGCCCCTGTGAGGAGAGCCTGTGACAGACGGTTGTGTAAAGGCCCTGGCAGGTGGGGGATGAGCTGTAGTATAGGCCTATTGTATATAACTCCTCTTGTCTTGTGTCGGGACAGTAAGTGGCAGGAGTTAAAGCGCTCTTATTGGGCTGTGAGCTCACAAGCTTCCAAACATGACATGGAAATGTGTGTGGCGCTCAACATACACTTTAATAGCTCAATGATATGTTTGATAAATTTGCATCATACCATATGGGTGTGTGCAATATTTATGAGTTTATACAAAAGGATGGTGGCACAGACAATTCATAATTTTTAATGTATATATCTTTGGAGTAAATATGTCACTTATTGCTTCTACTAATCAAAAAAAGGTGTGATTTCTCTATATTTATAATAATACATATTACAACCGCAAAAAGGATACTTCTAATACCAATTTATTGCAACACTTCTTTTACACTATTGGGACAAAAAATAGATTACAGGGGCCACCAAAGTCTTTAGTAATGGTGTATCGTCTTGTGTTGTCAAAATACAGAAATGACAAGCTTTATTTTGGTTCTACAGAAAAGGCTTGATATTGGATACAACAATCATGAAAAAAAATAGATAGAATGTAGATTTCATCACTAAATAATAGTATTTTTTATGCTACTATGTGTTTAGTCTGACAAAGGTCTACATGAAGACCGTTCTAAAACTATATTCCAAATTTTGTCCTGTGCATGTTCTTTTCAAAAGTATTGATACTTGGACTGATTCAATTGAGTATCTAGTTTCAAGACTACTTTTAGGCTTGGTTACTATCTGGGTATTGATTTTTTGACAACCAGTCTTAATTCTAATTTTAGGCCTTACACTTATAAACAAAATGTTTAAGAGATTTAATCTTTAGTGAACGCAATAATTGTGTTGCCATTGTTGCATAATGTATGTCAGAACACTGATCTGTCTATAAGTTCTCTGAGCAGGCAGCCCTGTTCTTATGTGTTCCTCCTCCATCACTATGGTTCCCTGGGACTCTCTCCCATGGCAGGCATTAGAGAGCAGTCAGATAAAAGTATGAATGTCTGTTCTGTTCTTACCAAATGGGAGAGTACCTAGACTGGCTAGACTAGGGGTCGGCAACCCACAGCAACCCATGGCTGTTTCATCCTTGTACTGCAGCTCTGGAGCCATGTGGCTTGGGAAAATAAAGTAAATAAAGTGTATTTTATTTGTGTTAGGTTTTTTTTTTATTGTAGTTCTAAATTGGAAGATTATTGTAATCTTGAAATATTCAAATAAGATTATGTTTTATTATTTTTCGTTGCTCAAAATAAGCGTCACACTCACACAAGCTGGTGTACCTGCTGAGACTTTCCATCCCCAACACCAAGATAAACATGAAGAAATGTGCATTTGGAGTCCTGTCGATGTTCAGATTCACATACGTCTGTGAGCAGCTATTCTCCCCCATGAACTATATTAAAAACAAACAGAACTCACGCCTCACAGATGACAGCTCACAGTCCTGTATAAAGATGAAAGTGACTTCGTACAGCCCCAATTTGCAGACACTGTGCAGAGGTTCAGGAGCAGAAGCCCCATTTATCAGGTAAAATACATATTTATGCAGATATTTTTATATCATTGTTTAGTGACATTGTGCTTTTTTTCTCGATCTATTTTTTTTATTCAGGTCAAGGTTCCACTACACGCTCCAAAAGCTCAAAGGCGATATAAGGATGGCATTTTTGTTTGCTACATGGATCATTTAAGTTCAGCTTTTTAATTCATTTGAAATACTGTAGTTGTTTATACAAAGTGTAAAGGTAAAAAGATGTCAAAAAGTATTGGCGGCTCCCAGTGTTTTCTTTTCCGTGAAAACCGGGTCCAAATGGGTCTTTGGGTGTTAAAGGTTGCCGACCCCTGGGCTAGACACAGCAGTTCACTGGGCTTTGAGGCAGTGATGTCTTGAGTGGTCAGCGGAGTACCATTTGAGATAGAGCTTAAAATAGAGTCCAAACTAGTCCAAGGGGACTGAGCTTGACACACATAACTAGTGGAATAAGGTCACCCAGAAGGTCAGCAGTGTCCCCATACAACACTAGGATGTTCAAGTTTGTGCTGGATAAAATGCCTTCTGGAATCTTATGAAAGTGCGTTATTAACCACTGGTGGAAGAAGTACTAAATTTTATTACTTAAGTAAAAATACAGATGATGGAACAGAAAATATTCAAGTCAAAATAAAAGTATTACATGACAAAAATCTACTTGATAAAAGTACTAACATACCTCTTTAAAAAATGTACTTAAAGAGTAAAAAGTAAAAGCATTTCACACAGAACAGAGGTCAGAACAGAATCTATTCAGCCCTCAGCCCTTTCAGCAGGTCTCATTCAATAAGTCCTGTTCAAAAATGTAGAAAGCAGACATCTCAAATGTAGCGAAAAAGTTTTTTAAAAGTAAAAATATCTGCTTTAAAATGGACTTAAGTAAAGTACGGATATCTAAAATTTGTACTTAAGTACACTACTTTACTACTTTTTGAGCCTACATAACTGGACTGAATGTATTTAGTGGTACAACAAATTGCCAGAAAACTGTAAACTGTGTAAACTGTAATTAAAGGTCCAATCTTACATAAACGTGACTCTTGTGTGATTTAAGATATGGTAGAATTTTGCTCTAAAACTTGTCTTTTGTTTCATTCACACATGTTTGACTAATCTTTTATTATTAGCCTGTCCACATAGCCAAAAATCAAAATGCTCTGTTCCACCTTATGATGTCATGAAGCTGTAGTTAAACAGCTCCTTTTAACTTTAGTTCCATAGAGGTTGGCAAATCCAGGACTGAAATTCTCCAGATAATTCTAGTGAAGGTGTATGGAGTTTAAAAATACAGTGGAGCACTTTCTGTATTACCACATGATGACATCACAAGATGGAGTGTTTTCTTTTTGAGAGAAGTATGCAGAGTATGTGTATTAAACATGTGTGAATGAAACAAAACACAACTCTAGATATGTTCTTGATGAGGAAACAACTTTATGGCATAGATCGGGAGGTAATATGGGCCCTTTAAAAAAGTACTAAATATTGCAAATGTTGATTGAGTTAGTATGCATTCAAAGCAGATAAAACTATTTGGAGAAGAACCATATTTTTAAGTACCCAGCCACTGTGATCAGACGCAGTGGTGACATGTTGAGTCCCACTTACCCAGGTGAAACCAAATATTACTGTAAGACATTTTATTCTCGCATTAGAAGAAGGAAAACACTACTTATTTAAGGAAAACAGTACTTATTTAAGCAATATACCATTTAAGTCTTAAGTGGTATATTGATACTGATACTACTTCTACTACTCTTATCGTACTACAGGCTACTCCTACTGTAATTACTTGGAAATAACAAGTTACAATATTTGTTCCAAGAGGACTATCAAAACGAGATTTTTTTTTCTTTGCAATGTTGTAACAAACAGCCAAGTTTGTTACTAGATTAATAGCACCTTTCACTATATGCACTTTAAATTGCACGTACACTTTAATAGCACACAGCACTTAAAACATTATTTGCACTGTAAAAAAAAAAAAGAATTGCACAAAAGGATTTAGAATTTTTTTATTTAATTTGTCTGCTTTTACCCAGTTTTAGATCTGGTGGCACAGTGGCACTTTAATTGAAGCTGCGTGTCCTGGAGGGGAAAGAGGACAAAATTAACAGCTAATTAATACATTGGATATGTGCAATATTAGTGCAATGTTTGTTTGAGATTGTTTTGAAGTGTTTGTGTGTTCTGTAATTTGTAGTGTTTTTAGTGAAAGTGTTTTAAAAATGTTTTAACTTACCACCTCCTTGTCCTTGTGTCCAGGTGTCAAAGAGGTCCCCAGGAAAACGAGCTCCCTTAAAAAGGTTCCAGGGCAGGACCAAGGCGGGGGAGGTGTAGGGGGGACATGTTGGGCATTTTTAAATGGTTTATGGGTTTTAAGTATATTTGCTGTTGGTTTTAGTGTTTATGTATTTTAATATGTATAATGTTTATTTGGGTTATGGGTTTATGGGGTTTTATGGAGGTTTGAGTTTTAAAGAGCTAAGGCTAAGGCGCCTGCAACCATCAAACCATGTTCTGCTGCTGGAGATGATGCTGCTCCTCTGACCTCCATTTGCACAAGGCACCTTGCACTTTGATAATTGATGGGAGAAAGAAATAAAAAAATTGTGGACCACACCCGTGCTGCTGTCTTCTGTCACATATCCTGCCACTAACGGCCAGCCTACGTAACATTTGGTGTCGGAAGTGTGTCCTCGCCGCTGTGAGACGAAGAAAATGCCAACATGGGGGAAAAGAAATGATGAAGACGAGAATAGAGTGGAGTCTACTCACCACCAGCAAGCTCAGGCAAGTGGCTCCAAAGACAGTTTGGAGAAACTGGCGGGCATGGTGAAATGGCTAATGGACTCCCAGGTCGCACGGGACAAAAAAGGGGAAAAAGAGCGCATGGTACAGGAGCAGCGCTGGGAGGCCATGCAGGAGGAAGTAAGCAAGATCCAGCAGCAGGTATTGAGGATGCAGTCAGAGCGGTCTGAGCATCAAAATGACGTTGAAGAACCAACGGCGGCACCAACAGATGATGAGGACAATTACACTTATAGGCCTCAAGGATGACATTGAGCATTTCCTCATCACCTTCGAGAGAATGGCCCGAGTGTCACGTTGGCCATCTGACTCCGTCTAGTTCCTCTTCTCACAGGCAAAGCCAGGAATGCCTATGTTTTAATGGACTTTGCAGACACCGAAGACTACCACAAGGTGAAAGAAGCCATCTTGGCAAAGTATGAGATCACGGCTGAGACTTACCGGCGCTGTTTCAGATCTCTGAAGATTGAACCAGATGAGACACCTCGAAAACTGTATGTGCGGCTGAAGGAACTTTTCTATAGATGGATACAGCCGGAGAAGTCAGACATTCTAATCATTGCAGAGACACTTATCCTGGAGCAGTTCCTTCGGATGGTTGGTTTGGATTCGGGAGCGCAACACGACCACCGCTGAGGAAGCTGCTTGTCTAGCCGAGGCCTTTACAGCAGCTCGGAAAGGGACCGGATCCATGCGTTTTGGCCGAGAATCTCCCCAAGGCCAGTCAAGTCCTTTGGGGGTGATAGGAGGTTGGGTCCTGGTCAGGGTAATATCAGTGGTAGGCCATCTCCATTCAACCAACAGTCCCGTCCAGCTAAAAAGCCGTTCTCCAAAACACTAGCACAGGAAATAAGGTGTTATAATTGCAATGAGCTAGGTCATACACAGCACTTCTGTCCGGCACTTAAAGCCAAGCCATCTTTGCTATGTTCCGTACCTAGACCAGCAGTAGTGCAGACAGGGGAGCGGAAGGGGCGTTTAACACCAGTCCTTGTTAATGGCCACCGGCATGAAGCTCTGTTGGATTCGGGCTGTTTTCAGACAGTAGTTTTGTGTAGTTTGGTTCCAGTTGAACGTCAGTCTCCAGACAAGACCCCTCTAATTTGCATACATGGAGATGAGCACTGGTACTCTACAGCTGAGGTGTTTTTGACTGTTGGAGGACAAACTTACCTGGTCACTGTAGCCCTGTCCAAAAACCTGCCTTATGGGGTTATTCTAGGGAATGACATTCCAACCCTTCCTGATCTAATTGCTCAGTCTGACAGTAGCCAGGATGAAAATGTTTCATCGCCAGAGATTATGTGCAACCCAAGCCCAATGACAGAATCCAGTCCGGCTAATTATTGTAATATTCTCACCAGAGCCCAGTCAGCTAGGGAAGTCTTAGAAGAGCTGCCTTTTTGTGATGAGGAGCTCAAGGTGCAACCAGGAAAGATGAGAAAGTCAAAGTCCCAAAAGAGTAGGGATAAGTTTGCTGGCTCAGAGAGAAGAAAATGAACTTACCAAACCCCTCAGTCCAGTTGAGTTAAGTATTCCCTCAGACATAGGTGCCCTTAAGGAAGAAGACCCCACTCTAAAGCCCTGGTTTGAAAAGGTCACAGAGCGGGAGGGGGTCAGCATAGGGAAGGTCAGCTACCTGGATGAAGTGGGTTATATCATTAAAAACGGTCTCCTTTACCAGAGAAAGGACAAGATTGAAGCCTTAGCCTTGCCACAGCAGTTCAGAGAGAGGGTAATGGAACTGGGACACTTCATTCCCTGGGCAGGTCACATGGCATTCCAGAAAACTCTGAGAAGAATTGGTAGCCATTTTGCTTGGCCAGGAATGTATGCTGAGCTGTCAAAGTTTTGTACATCCTGTAAAACATGCCAGTTAACCTCAGGCAAACGAGTGACACAAGCCCAACTACAGCCACTACCAATTATTGGCACCCCATTTGAAAGGATTGGCATGGACATTGTGGGCCCCCTGGAGAGAAGCTCTGCAGGAAACAAATACATTTTGGTGTTGTGTGACTACGCTACACGTTATCCTGAGGCCTTTCCCCTCAGGTGTATCAAAGCCAAACAAGTGGCCAATTGTTTACTGCAGCTTTTCTCTAGGGTTGGGGTCACCAAAGAAATTCTCACAGATTGTGGTACCAATTTTTTGTGCAAACTCCTCCAACAAGTCTACCAGCTGTTAGGGGTCAAAGGTATCAGGACAACTCCTTATCACCCCCAAACGGACGGATTGGTGGAGAGGTATAATCAAACACTGAAAACCATGCTGCGGAAGTTTGTCTCTACCACAGGGGCAGATTGGGACCAGTGGCTACCGTACCTCCTGTTTGCCTACAGGGAGGTCCCGCAAGCATCAACTGGCTTCTCACCTTTTGAACTGTTATATGGACGCCAGGTGAGGGGCCCACTAGACCTGCTAAAGGACCAATGGGAGGCTACAGAGCCAGAAAGAGACAATATTGTTGCCTACGTCCTGAAGATGAGAGAGACTTGAGGCAATCGCAGTTCTGGCTCAGGAACTTAACTTAAAGGAAGCACAGGCACGACAAAAGACCTGGTACGATCGTAAGGCAAAGGACAGAGTCTTTGCACCTGGTCAGAAGGTACTGTTGCTATTACCCACTAGTCAGAACAAGTTGCTAGCTAAATGGCACGGACCTTATTACATCACAAGACAAATTAGCAAAGTTAACTATGAACTGTACATGCCTGAAAGACGGAAAAAGCACCAGGTTTTCCATGTAAATCTTTTGAAAGAATTGCTCACTCGGCAAGAGCCTTCACAGCAACTTCTGGTGTGTGCTGTGAAGAATGAGGAAGTGACTGACTGTTTCTTTCCTACTTCTGCCACAGAGCCAGCCGCTGTTGACCTCTCTCACCTCTCTCCCTCGCAGCAGGAGGAAATCAAACACCTGCTCGATCCCACTCTATTTCAGAAGACCCCCGGCTTCATGTCACTGGTGCAACACAAAATCAGACTAAGAAAAGATGCTCCGGTGAGGCAGAGGAGTTACAGGATACCTGAACGATTGGTACCAGTGCTGCAAAAAGAAATTAAACTGATGCTGGAGCTTAATATTATTGAAGTGTCTAACAGTGAATGGTGTAGCCCGGTTGTTCTTGTGCCAAAAAAGGATGGTTCGCTTCGATTCTGTATTGATTTTAGATACTTGAATGCAATCTCAAACTTTGACCCCTACCCAATGCCATGCATTGATGACCTGTTGGAGCGTGTGGGAGGTGCTTCATACATCACAACACTGGATTTGTCAAGGGGCTATTGGCAGTTGGCTCTGGCACCTGAAGCTCGAGAACTGACTGCCTTCCGGACGCCATTTGGTTTGTACCAGTTTTGGGTGATGCCATTTGGTCTGCAGGGGGCACCAGCCACTTTCCAAAGGCTCATGGACTTTGTGCTGAAGGATGTCTCAGAGTTTTCTGCTGCCTATTTGGATGATGTTGTGATTTTCAGCAGGTCCTGGGAGGAACATTTCCACCACCTCCAGGAAGTCCTGCAGAAAATCCAAGCAGCAGGACTTACAATCAACCCTCGCAAGTGTGCGGTGGCCCATCGTGAAATAGAGTACTTGGGCTATATCATTGGCTATGGGAGGATCAGGCCACAGGTACAGAAGATGGAGGCCATACGCTCATTCCCTGTGCCCACTACCAAGAGGAAGGTTCGTGGATTCCTTGGTTTGGTAGGGTGGTACAGGAAGTTTGCCGAGAGGTCAGCTGTCCTAAACAACCTCACCAAGAACTCTGCCCTCAACAAGGTGAGATGGTCAGCAGAGTGTGATCGAGCCTTTACAGACCTGAAGGAGGCGATATGCACTTGTCCGGTTCTGCACAGCCCTGACTTTAACAAACCCTTCATCCTGCAAACCGATGCTTCGGGGGTGGGACTAGGGGCGGTCCTCCTCCAAGAGAAGGATGGAGAGAGGAGACCAGTGGTGCTCCTTAGTCGTAAGCTGCTTAACAGGGAAACCCGATACTCTACAGTGGAGAAGGAGTGTCTGGCTATGAAGTGGACCATCGACTCCTTAAGGTACTACCTGCTAGGACGTCATTTCACCCTGGAGACTGACCATCGTGCGCTCCAGTGGTTGAACCACATGAAGGATGCCAATACCATATCGCAGGCTGGTATCTATCTCTTCAGCCCTACAACTTTACAGTACAATACCAACCTGGGAAGACCAACGTGGTGGCGGACTGTCTGTCTAGAATGCCGAAGACTGAGGTTTCACCTTTTTGAGAGGAGGGGGGAAATGTAACAAACAGCCAAGTTTGTTACTAGATTAATAGCACCTTTCACTATATGCACTTTAAATTGCACATACACTTTAATAGCACACAGCACTTAAAACATTATTTGCACTGTAAAAAAAAGAATTGCACAAAAGGATTTAAAAAATGTTTATTTAATTTGTCTGCTTTTACCCAGTTTTAGATCTGGTGGCACAGTGGCACTTTAATTGAAGCTGCGTGTCCTGGAGGGGAAAGAGGACAAAATTAACAGCTAATTAATACATTGATATGTGCAATATTAGTGCAATGTTTGTTTGAGAATGTTTTGAAGTGTTTGTGTGTTCTGTAATTTGTAGTGTTTTTAGTGAAAGTGTTTTAAAATGTTTTAACTTACCACCTCCTTGTCCTTGTGTCCAGGTGTCAAAGAGGTCCCCAGGGAAACGAGCTCCCTTAAAAAGGTTTTGGGGCAGGACCAAGGCGGGGGAGGTGTAGGGGAGATATGTTGGGCATTTTTAAATGGTTTATGGGTTTTAAGTATATTTGGTGTTGGTTTTAGTGTTTATGTATTTTAATATGTATAATGTTGATTTGGGTTATGGGTTTATGGGGTTTTATGGAGGTTTGAGTTTTAAAGAGCTAAGGCTATTTTTTAAATACCCCTATTAATAGTGGTTTAGTCCAGTTAGAGGAACAGGATAAAAGGCGCCTGCAACCATCAAACCATGTTCTGCTGCTGGAGATGATGCTGCTCCTCTGACCTCCATTTGCACAAGGCACCTTGCACTTTGATAATTGATGGGAGAAAGAAATAAAAAAAAATTGTGGACCACACCCGTGCTGCTGTCTTCTGTCGCACATCATGCCACTAACGGCCAGCCTACATTACAAATGTAATGTGAAATTTGACATCAAACTTCTATCACAAAAACGTTACATGTGTGGAGAAGAGTAGCCTTTGTTGCCGTGGGTGACACTTGAAAATGTATTCTGTTTACACTAATTCAAATCAAAATGAACAAAATAGTACAAAACCGTGGTCTTATATTGCATAATGAATGATAACAGCTTTCCTTCTAGGTTCAGATTCCCTGTTATGCTGTTTTGTTTTGTTTTTTAGCTCTCTTCAATTTATTGAAGGCCCATTTTGGATATCCACAAGCAGAGAGGGCTTTCTCCTTTACTTTTCCCTCTGTGTTTGTAGGCACCACTTGAGCTCTGTGTTGTAGTATCCGGATCACTCAGAGTTTGTGCTGCAGTGGATGGTGTGGATCAAATAGCAGGTATTGGTCTGTATGTGTAGGCTTCCTGTAAACTTCTACCTGGAGTTGCCTGCCCTCTTCTATTCTTCTCAAGAACTACGGGCCTACCACTGTCAAACTGGCAAGAGAGCTAGAAAATATTGCCAAGAAATTAGCAGAGAATAAGAATCACCTACGTTTTAACCTCAGATGTAGATGGAATCTGCTAATACCCAAGGTATTACAGAAGAAAGCACCTGAACCAGGGCAGAGAGCAGCCAGCTTAACTCAACGTTACCTTAGGAAAATACTCAGCCTCAGAATCAGCCATCTGCATTTTCTTATTGACAACTTGAAGTCTAAAATAGAAAGCTTAAAAAGCAGAATAGCCACCTTAGTCCCAGAAGAAATAGCTCAGGAAACCAAAGAATGGTACATTATTAAGTTTAGGTAACTACAAGAACAAAGGAATCGACAGGAGGAAAAGGAATGGACTCGGCCATCCTGGAAACAGGGAATACTGGGTGAAGAACTTGTCAGACTGTGACCTTACCCAGTCAGAGAGAGAGGTACTTTCCAAAGGACTGAACTTCTCTGTAACTTCCAATCAGATCCCCACAGTGGACTACATTACAGCAGCAGTAACAGCCATCAGAAACAATAAGCTTACAGAGGCAGAAGCTGGTGACCTGAGACTGAAAGTAGCAGCCGCACTGAGCAGTGCCAAACCTCCTCCCTCCAACATAACATCAGAGGAAAGGAAGGCTCTCACTGCTCTAGAAAAGGACCACAGCATCAATATTTTGCCAGCTGACAAAGGGAGATGCACCGTGATCCTGAACTCAGCTGATTATGAGGCTAAAGTGAACAGCCTCCTCAGTGACACCGCCACCTATGAACTGCTGAAACGAGACCCTACCAGTGGGTACAAGAAGAAAATCATAGACTGCTTACAGAAGCTGGAGAAGGAGGAAGTCATTGATAGACAGCTGTATAACAGATTCTATCCTGGTGATTCCATTCCTTGTATCTATGGCCTCCCTAAGATCCACAAAGAAGGAGTACCCCTCATACCCATTGTATGTAGTGTTGATTCTATCACATACAATGTGGCCAAACATCTGAAGATGATCCTGGCTCCTCTGGTGGGCAACACGGAGCACCATATTGAGAACACAGCTGAATTTGTAAGCAAAATCAAGCATCTTCAATTTGATTCAGATGAGACCATGGTCTTATTTGATGTGACCTCTCTTTTCACTTGTATCCCCACATCAATAGCAGTGGAGGCAGCAAAGACGAGGCTACTGCAGGATACTAAGCTAGAAGAGAGGACTAAACTCACACCGGACCAAATCTGCAAACTGCTGGAAATTTGTCTTAATACCACATATTTCCAGTTTAGAGGAAACCTCCACAGGCAAATCCACGACTATGCCATGGGCTCACCTGTCTCTCCTATCATGGCTAATTTATACATGGAACAATTTGAACAGGAGGCTTTGGCCTCATTTCCAGGTACGCCACCCACACATTGGTTTCGATTTGTGGATGACAACTGGACCAAAATCAAAATTCAGGATCTGGAGCCTTTTACTGCACATATTAATGCTGTGGATCCAAACATCAAGTTTAACAAACTGGCCTTTTTAGATTGTGCAGTAATAATAGGAGAGGACAAACGACTCCAGGTAGAAGTTTACAGGAAGCCTACACATACGGACCAATACCTGCTATTTGATTCACACCATCCACCGCAGCACAAACTCGGAGTGATCCGGACA
This sequence comes from Periophthalmus magnuspinnatus, assembly GCF_009829125.3. Classification (NCBI taxonomy): domain Eukaryota; kingdom Metazoa; phylum Chordata; class Actinopteri; order Gobiiformes; family Gobiidae; genus Periophthalmus; species Periophthalmus magnuspinnatus. The sequence goes on along the minus strand of NC_047133.1, from coordinate 29,203,969 downwards.
CTACAACACAGAGCTCAAGTGGTGCCTACAAACACAGAGGGAAAAGTAAAGGAGGAGCAACATGTGGAGAAAGCCCTCTCTGCTTGTGGATATCCAAAATGGGCCTTCAATAAATCAAAGAGAGCTAAAAAACAGGACAACAGGGAATCTGAACCTAGAAGGAAAGCTGTTATCATTCCTTACACTGCGAGTGTGTCTGAAAAACTTCAGAGAATCTTCAGACAGTATGAGATTCCTGTCTTTTTCAAAACCACAAACACGTTAAGGCAAAAATTGGTTCACCCTAAGGACAAAACCCCGAGCCATAAACAAAGTAATGTAGTCTACACCATTCAGTGTAGTGAGGAGTGCAGTGAGCGTTACATTGGAGAAACTAAACAGCTGCTCCATAAGAGGAAGTACCAACACAGGTGTGAGAGCTCCTCTGGACCCCAGTCCGCCGTGCATCTCCATCTCAAAGCCACTAACCACTCCTTTGAAGATAGTGAAGTTCAGATCTTAGCCAGAGAATAGAAATGGTTTGAGAAAGGAGTTAAAGAAGCTATTTTTTGTTAGGAAAGAGAATCCTTCCTTAAACAGAAATGGGGACCTGAGACATAATCTCTCCCCCATCTACAACCGCATCCTCAAACCCAGAACAATGAGAACAATAGCAGGGTCATTAAGGGTTGAATAGGGTAGTTTCAGCTGAAACTGGAGACAATAGCTGTTTACAGTTTCAGTGTAGTTAGCCCCTCCCCTTAGATAGATTTAAAAGCAGTGGCCACCAGCATTCTGACCAGAACTGAAGAAGGAGCTTGGATGTCTTCACTCCTACAAGATTTGTCCAGTTGACAGATTTAACTTCGTTGTTTGCTGCTTTTAGATTGAATTTTAGTCAGGGATGAATTTGGGTGGTTGAACTCAAATACTGGAGCAGAATGCTGCAGTCGATGAATTAAAAACAGACGCATTATAAAAATTAACTTGTCACTCATGATAACCACTTACAAAAACATGTTTCTTTCTGCTGCAACAGCCATGTCTTATTTTCACTGTTTTCAATGTGCCCTTAATTCACCTTACCCCCGAGTAAACTTTCATCTAGACCTGTCAGGCAAGTCTTCAACAAGTCATCCACTTTTAAATCTTGTCATTTAGGTGAACAAAACTGTGATGTCTAGGAAATCATAACTTCTCACTTTCTGCAGAAATACTAAAAACATTTTTTTTTCTTGTTGCCAATGGTCACCAAATGAACTGCTTGTTTTGGAAAGATGACACTGCTGTTATAATGCCATGACTTATTAGGGGCATGTAGTCCGGGGTCAGAGCTCATCTGATCGCTATAATTAACAAATCAACCAATCAGAGAAATGCATTTTCCATCTACATCAAAATAAACATGGCAGCTTCCGATTAAAAAATAAAGAAGAAAAATAACATAGAGGACTGAGAATCACTAAACACTTTTAATCTGAGGTGAGAAAAGTTAGATTTTGGTCTGAATGACAACTGAACAACAAGCTTGTTCCTCACTGAAATAAACAGACCACCTGATTGCATGGCTCTGTTTAAGTTTGGCCTGAGGCGCAGGGGAGGAGGTGATGACCTGACTGAGGTCTTACTAAAAACATTAGTCTAAATTTGCCAGGCTACTCTTGATAGTAGTAATTATAGGCAGTCGTTGTTATATCTTTTTCCACAACTTCACATAACCTTTGTAACATTCTGTATTGCCTGAATTCACTGTGGTGAATTGTATAAACTCTGTATATTCATAATAAACAAACCCATAAATAGATAAAAAACACAAATGTTGGATATGACCATTAGTAATATCATCAGTAATAAACTCCATATTTATGCAATGACATCACTTGCAATTCTTTTCCGCACCTGGTTGTTACATTGCTGTGTTGTTAGCCATGCACTGTTGATTACCTCATGTCTCAGAACTGTGCAGAATGGACAGAAACACTTAGGCTTTGAATGGCGGTCTCTGGAGTCTCACACCAAAAGATTTATGTAAGCGCGCGAGTGTCTATAGCACAGATGTACACGGAGCAGATGTATCGCTGGAGCTTAAAATAGGCCATGACTCAGTGTTATCTTGGGAGATGTTTTGTAACAACTGTGTGTTTGTATGAAAATGGGTTTATTTTACAATTCAGTACAGCATTTAAACACACTGTATGTGGCCTGTTCTCTCACAGTTTTAAAAACAGTACTACAATCATAACTGAACATGCATTGTCAGTGCCTTAACCTGCATATGGAGGGCACATACTGTGAAAGTTCTTCTCATTCTCAGTATATGGATAGGTCATACCTCCTATGATAGCTCAGAACATCCAGGATTCACTCACTGAGCTACAGAGGCTGCACTAGCATTGATTAATGATTGGCTGCAGGTGCTGGGGTTTAGGTAGTGAGGATTCAGATCAGAGACAGTCCTTTTAAGTTTAAACCTGGACTTCAGCATTGAAACTGGCAACCCAAATGGAAGACTCAGGTGATTCTGCTGTCTGATTGGACAATCATCTTGAGAACCAAAACAACAAAATATAACATAACATAATGGCTAATGTTTTTATAATTAAGAATAGAGATCAAACAATGTGGGGTTTTTTTGTTGTTTTTTTTTTTTCATGGCTGATGAGGTGCCAGTCATTTAGAATCCAGAGAAACCAATGGACGATAATCTCTGCCGATATCTTTGGGTTAATATCTAGGGAAAATTGTGATCATTTTCTGCAAATCATGCAACTTAAAATTACTACAAACTCATCCACAGCTTTTTTTTTTTTTTTTTTTTAACCACAAAGTTTTACGAGAGCAGTGTAGTCACGTTTAGTGCAAGTATATCATCCCATCAAAGTTCTTCAAATAAAGATGTGTGTGTTCTTTAGGCAGCAAGTCAGCCGAAACAAAAACAAAAAATAAAAAATTGAGATTTAAGACTGATACTGATATTCTTAAAAGTGCACATATCACCTGATATATCGGCTAACCGATATGTCAGTCTATCTTTAATTAAGAATACATCAGCATTAGAAATGTTACCAGTAAAAGATAATTGATTTGGACAGGTTTACCTTGATTCTGGGATAGAGTTAGGTTGTGCTGAATATTGAAAACAAAAGGTGAATATATATAACTTCAATCATTTGCTCGAAATAAAAATCAATCAAATCAAATGTTTACGCCATTTAAAATCCAAATTGTACACACAGTTTCTTTAACCGCCTTTATTATTCTACCCCACCTTTGTACCATGTCATCTGCATCAATGACACATATAATCGCAATCACACTACTCCCAAAGATTTTCCAAAGATTTTGTTGCACAATGTAGACTACCCATTGTTGTCAATACAACCTGTTCCACACATTATGTTGTAATGTGTGTACAACTTGTTATTGTTGCTCTGCAGGTGTACAGGCTGTACTGTGTGTACAACTTGTTGTCATTGCTCTACAGTTGAACAGGCTGTTTACAAAAGGACAAAATGCAAATGCTGACTCATGGTACACTGAGTTCTACTATTAAAGGACATTCAAATTAGCTTTACAGTAAGTGGTGTAATAAGTTGATGTAGACCGGTATGGCCGTTGGTCTTTGTAAAGATGACCTATTTTTTCAAGTTTATTTTTTACTGAAAAAAAACATGCAAACTCCACACAGTTTGGTAATACCCTCCCCGTTGCAACACTGTTTTTATGCTTTTGCTTTTCACATTACATTATTATGCATAAATAAACTGGGGACATAGTAATATATTGTCTACATTAAAGATGCACTATATGTAACTTTTTTGGTGTAGGGTCCGCCACTTGTTTGAAAAGTGTGTAAATGAGATCTCTCCCCAGATCTGACTAGTAACTTGATGTCACTGGTTGTCTCCATGGGGATGAAACAATGATTCTATGGAACATTCCAGGCATATCTCTCCATTGAGACAAGCAAGTGGCGGAAGTCCATCAGAAAAGTTATGCATTGCACCTTTAAGGTAGCTCTAGTTTGAAGGTAAGTAAAAATAATATGTGTGTATTTTCCAGACAATGAAGGAAAAAAACATAAGTCCAAATCCGAGACCAAGAACAGATATTTTATCTTTAAAGGCAAGTTATAATAATAATAACAACAATAAAAGAGAGAACAACAGGCTGATTAGCAGTACAGTAGGCTAATGTAACACATTTACTGGTATATTTATTCAGCAACTTAAAGCATAACCATGAACTCCAGAAGTATTTAAAGCACCGGTTCTGCTTCATCGTGGCTGTGATACTGGTACACAAGACTAGAGTGCCCTCACGCGGTTGTTAGTGTGACAATAACAAAGATGTGAAATTATATATTTTAATAATTTCACATATAAGTCACATCAGAGTATAATGAAAAAAGTGTGACTTAAGTAAGAAAATTGCCAAAAACTGCAACAAATAGATGATAGATCTGCAATTGCCTGGGATCCAGAATACATCTTTGCTCATTACTTTACAAAGATGTGACTCTAGTTACCAGTGAATCTCCCTGAGTTCAGATGGGCATGGCTGATAGGTGAAAAATGAAGTGCATGGTTCATGCATGGTTGTGGATTACTATAAAATGAGTGAGTGAACCACTAGACTTATTCAAAATGATGGGTGACCAATGAGCTTCTTTGTTTCACATGTGTAAAAAAAAAAAAAAAAAAAAAAAGCTGCATGATCATGTTTGGTTCTGGCTTGAGAAAATAATAATACATCATCATCATCATTCTAGATTTGTCAGGCTACTCATTATGCTATAACCTTTACTCATTTACTGGCATGATTTAGCATATTTCTGACAAAATTATCATCTGATTCTCTTTATTGGGAGAACCAGCATATTTTGTTTCCTCAATTCCGACTTGTTACTACTCTGCCTGCACCGAACTGCCCCAAGCCAAACCACTACAAAAACTAGTGTTGTAGGACTCCAGACTGGTCTTGCTCTGTTGACCAGCCTGAGGACCCTTTTTTATGGTTTTAGTCTCATCTTGGACTTGGTCTTGGTCTTGGACCCGAGGGTGCTTGGACTCGGTCTTGACACAAATTCAAAGTCTAACACTTGGCGAGCGAAATTTCTTGAATTTTTCAAATGTCATGCAATACCTGTTCATGTTACTGACATCAGCATGCTGCTCTTCACCTTTTCCCTCTCTCCTCCCTGCGTACAGCACACATACAAGCTCCCTCCTCATTACACACTGATTAGAAGAGCAAGATCAAATCCAAACTTCTGCTCCAGTGTTCGGCACCTCCATGTGCACTGACTTTTTCCTAAAACGGAGTTGCACATGGAGTCAGTTTATCGCCTGTTTGTCACAGTGTGCATTTGGTGTGGTAAACATAGACTATGGCATATGGTGGTAAATAAGCAGAGGCTGGTAAAGTCTTGTCTCAGTCTCGGGAAACTCAGACAGGTCTTGGTCTCAACAAAAACCCAACAAATATTCACTTTTTAAACTAGAATGGCCTGTGTGATCTCCCACAAACTATTATTAAATGTTATTGTTACCCACAGATTTCCTCCCCTTTGTGACTGCAGGTAAGACTTGATGGGAGCAACTACCCTTCCCCCTGTAGCTTGGTGTTGGCTCTGCACTGTCCTCGTCACTACACCCTCTGACACACTTGGTGGAGAGCACAGTGGAAGTACCCCAGACCTGCTCCCATCAAGTGCTGCTATATTTAGACCCTTGTGCGTCACTGCGTCTCCGGAGCAACCGCTTCTGATGCTTTGGGGTGAGTGGCCGCTTATGAAACACTCTAGATATTATATGTAAGAAAAGGGGTATGGAGGAGGAGGGTGAGTCCAAAAGTTTCAGAATGTGTTATGTAAAAATTAGTGTTTAGTGTTTACAGCAATAATCACGTTAACTTTTTTTTTTTTTTTATATTTAATGTTGCTTTACAGTTTGATACATTACTCATTTGCTCACACATTTATACACAGACAGGACAAGTTCCTTGCCCAAAAGCATAAGTAGTGCCAAAAGCCAGCAAGTTCTCTCAGTTCTGTTAGTTAAGAGTTGTGTGGCCACTAACATAAACATTCACAAGTGGCTTATCCTATTGTCTGTCTAGTTAAACGTCAATCTTGGTATTATTATATTTTTCTGTTAAAGGTACACTATGTAACTTTTTTGGTGGAGAGTAGAAGCCAGCTTCTGCCTATGGAAATGATATTGTTTTGCCTGGAATGTGATCGGAGCGGCCGATGGCGCAGATTGGCAGCCTCGCTTCCGTCAGTCTGCCCCGGGGCAGCTGTGGCTACAATAGTAGCTTACCATCACCAAGTGTGGAAATGAATGAATAATGACTATAGTGCAGCTCTTTGAGAGGCTTTGAAAAAGCGCATTACAAGTGTAGGCCATTATTATTATTATTATCAATCTCCACGGAGACAAGCTAATGCCAACACTTGGCCAAGTTATAGGTCAAACTTGTGGAGATGAAACCCTGCTCACAGTATGAATGCAGAATTTCCAGATAATTTTAGAATATAAAAGAACAATAATTGAATAAAGGCTAGACAACTTAATATAACCAGAACATAGTGCCTCCTTAATAATGACAGAAGAGAGTGTAGCTCATAGTGAGTAGTTTTGGATTCAGAAGTAGTAGTCCTAACTTAACTAACTTAACTTAATTTTGTACAGTTGTACTTATACTTAGATTTAGTGTACATGCCAATTTACTGGTTTACAGTACACTACTAAGTAATTTTTCGAGTGGAGGGTCTGTTGCCATTGACCTTGGAGATGTTATTGGAAAGTTCCATGCATTAAATGTTCCAGGCATTAAATGTGTCTATCTAGTATTTATTAAATTACGGGTATTTCTAATTAGCCAAAAATACCTCGAAAGACATGCATTGCATCCTACTGTATGCAAGGCCACCTTTCTATAGATCTAAGATGCAGCTAGGCCTGGAGGCATCACTTTCATCAAAGAAAACTAGAGAGGCTTGAATAACATGGGAGTGTTTTGTAATAGCAGTTAAAAATAACACAAGCTCTTGATGTTTTGTTGACCCACTTTACTCTCCTCTAATAAAGCAAGCCTCAGTCTCCTTTTGAGATCCTTGAAATTCAAACTCAGTTAAGGTGATGCCATTGACAGAAGAAATCACAAATGATCATGCAAAATACGCTCTTGTAAAGTGGAAACAGTGAGATACTTTGGACCTGTGCAGTGCGTGTGACCCACAGTACATGAAAAGGTGGAGGATTAAGCTGCGGCTTCGGTTATATAAAGCTGCTGTTGTGTTACATAATGTGTTCATAATGAGAGGCAGGACAGATATAGATGGCCCACTTTCCACATGATTCACTTTAACATGACAGTGCCACAATGTCCCGGGCTCAGCATTGCCATAAAAATGGTGCCAAGGAAAACTTAACCTGAACACTATACACACATAGAATGTGTATACACGTATTGTGCAGTTGGTTCTCCTAGATATTAAGATTGTATAGAAAAGACTCAGTTCTAACTGTAAATGACAATGGGAAGAATTAAATCAAAAGGTATTGATATTAAAAAAAATTACTAAGTACTTGACCTTCCTTGAATAGTTTTAAAAATATAAAAATTCTCTCATCATTAGCTTACTCAAAGTTGTATTTTGATTGAGTCATGCGTGCCTGAGTAATCCTGTATTGACCTGTATTCAAGGCTTGAGAGCTCAGAAAATTTAATACAGATAGGGTTTTCCAGATATAAAAACATCCATCCATCCATCCATTTTCTTCCGCTTATCCGGGGCCGGGTCGCAGGGCAGCAGTCTAAGCAGGGACTCCCAGACTTCCCTCACCCCGGACACGTCCTCCAGCTCCTCCGGTGGGACCCCAAGGCGTTCCCAGGCCAGCCGAGAGACATAGTCCCTCCAGCGTGTCCTGGGTCTTCCCCGGGGCCTCCTCCCGGTGGGACATGCCCAGAACACCTCCCTAGGGAGGCGTCCAGGAGGCATCCTGAGCAGATGCCCGAGCCACCTCAGCTGGTTCCTCTCAACGTGCAGGAGCAGCGGCTCTACTCCGAGCTCCTTCCGTGTGACCGAGCTCCTCACCCTATCCCTAAGGGTGCACCCGGCCACTCTGCGGAGGAAGCCCATTTCAGCCGCTTGTATCCGCGATCTTGTCCTTTCGGTCATTACCCAGAGCTCATGACCATAGGTGAGGGTAGGAATGTAGATTGACCGGTAAATCGAGAGCTTCGCCTTCCGGCTCAGCTCCTTCTTTACCACAACGGACCGATACAGCGACCGCATCACTGCAGACGCTGCACCGATCCGCCTGTCAATCTCCCGCTCCATCCTTCCCTCACTCGTGAACAAGAGCCCGAAATACTTGAACTCCTCCACTTGGGGCAGAGACTCACCACCCACCCGGAGAGAGCAAACCACCTTTTTCCGGTCGAGAACCATGGCCTCGGATTTGGAGGAGCTGATTCTCATCCCAGCCGCTTCACACTCGGCTGCAAACCGCCCCAGTGCCTGCTGCAGGTCCTGGCTCGAAGAAGCCATCAGGACAACATCATCTGCAAACAGCAGAGATGAAATCCTGTGGTTCCCAAACCAGGCCCCCTCCGGCCCCTGGCTGCGCCTAGAAATTCTGTCCATAAATATAATGAACAGAACCGGTGACAAAGGGCAGCCCTGGTGGAGTCCAACATGCACCGGGAACAGGTCTGACTTACTGCCGGCAATGCGAACACAGCTCCTGCTCCGGTCATACAGGGACCGGACAGCCCTTAGCAAAGAGCCCCGGACCCCATACTCCCAGAGCACCCCCCAAAGGACACCACGAGGGACACGGTCGAATGCCTTCTCCAGATCCACAAAACGCATGTGGACTGGTTGGGCATACTCCCATGAGCCCTCGAGGACCCAATGAAGAGTATAGAGCTCGGGTACAGCTCGGGCTCTGGAACCCAACTTCTTGATATAAAAACATGTAAATTAAAATCCACTTGCTTGCAAAATGAAATGCCACTATGAAGAGGTAGAGCACGTCAGTTCTGCAGTTTTGAATAGAAAATCAGTGGTCCTGTTTCTAGTACTAAAGTTTTAGATGAACACAGCGTTTGATCAAAATGGAACAAATGTGTAAAATCAAAGCATGTTATATTCTAATACTAAATAACCAAACATGTATAAAGTCTTCTTAAAAAACAAAAACAAAAAATGCTATTGTTTTGTTATATCATTTAGTTGAAATCGAGTTTGTAAATGTAAGTATCGTGACAACACTACAGCCAACTATATATTGAGGGACTGCATAAGACACTTGCATGTAAGGGACTATCCTGTTGACACTGGTGAACTGTGTCATAAAATCAACACCCTAAACATTTGTGGTGTGTGGTATCATTTCAGTCCACAGACCTGGGAGGATTGTTTTTCTAACTGGGACACATTGGTATTTGTGTAATATTATGTCAACTTTAACAACAGTGACGAGTCAGCCAGGAGCATTAAGTACTTTATACAATCCTTAGTATTTATTACCTAGTGTTGTAACTGTACACACATGCAGCATTTGAAGACCTGTTGTTCACTTGTGAAACCTATAGACAAGATGTGGGACTGAAAGTAGCAAATGCTGCACCTAATGTAGTAATTCAAGCTGAAATGTCCCAAAAATATACACTACTTTAACTGTCTATGAACACCTCCCAACTTCCATCCTAGTTTTAGGCTTGCATTTGTGTAAACTATATCCAGTGACATCCAGGATAAGCCAGGACTGCCGATAGAACTGAATCTATTATTGTATTTCTATATGATTTAACCAGGATAGTCCCCAGCCAAGTACTTAACAAGTGGAACTGAAGAATTTCAGATTTAAATACTGTAGAGAGTGGAATTGAATCACTCTGGGAACTGGGAAACTAACTGCTCTAGATGTTTGCTTTACTTACAAGAAAACATCATGTGACACCATGTGTCATTTCTTACTCAAATGAAATCAATAAATGAAATGACATCTAGTGGAGTAGTGAAGTGGATGTTGATATAAGGAAAAGATTCAGCTCCATACATATGATGAAAAGCACTCTTTTTAACACTATAGAATGTTATTTTCAACACAAACATTAGTGGCTTATTTTCTTTTTTTCAGTATCAATATTTTAATATCTCGCTTTGGCACTAGTATTATATAAATCTATATCTGGGTATTGGTTATTTGACAACCCTAGTTACAAGTGAAACAAAATGGTGTTGTTAATTAAAAATATGATGAGCGATAATAAATAGTTTCATATTTAAAAAAATAGTTTCTATATGTAGTTTTCATTTCTCAGTGAAAGACAATTCAAAATCCATGTTATATTTAATTGTTTTTTTTTTTGCTGTATCACTACAAAGACTGTAAGTGTGTCCTCAGACAGCCTTTTGACGACGTGTTGGCATTCAAATCCTTCCACTGAAGCTTTTCTTTCTTACTTCAAAATGAAATGAGAGTGATCACCTGATTTTTGGAAAACTTTAGGAATGGTTGGTATTTAAACTTGGATAGATGGTGTAACTTAACTGCGGTCCTTTGTTAATATGTCCTTTTAGATTGATAAAAAGTATTAAGCAGACCACAGTATTCTCAGGTCAGATAGGGTCATGTTTGTGTTGATATCTGTGGGCTGTCCGAACATTACACAAAAATTACACAATTCTTGTTTTGAATATTCACATTAGACCAGTGGTGGTTTCAGCAAAATGGAGCACAGCCAGATGCACCATTAATGCAGAGCCTGGACACGTGCATACAGGTTACATATTTCACAAACAACTTCAAATGAAAGACTAGGCTTATAGTTGACTTCACCTTATTTCACTGTCCTCATATGACCTGATCAGGGATGGCATAATATAGCCACATAACATTCTAAACTTCACTTACAACATTCAGAAGTAACATGTTTTTCGGTAAAGAAAATATCTGAATTTGCGTGGAACCATTTGAAATAAAATATTATTACTGACAAACCAAAATGTAAAAATACCACACTCCATTGCTTTTTCAATTTTGAATCATAGCACACGATTTATCCTGGGTCTCTGGTGCATTTGACCCATCCCTCTTGCTGTTCACTTACCAATAAAAATCTGCATTGTGCAACTAGGAATGAAAATTAATAGCTCAATTTTTTATTTATATATATATTTTTAGTATCCCTTTGACAATATTGACTGAGGTTCAAGTATAAGTCCATAAGACTTATACTAATAATGACCTAGAATTATAGGTTATTCATTACTTATTAATAGGTAATGAATAACCATGCAAGCTTGTTTTATTTTTATTTTCAATTAGCTTTTTTCAATCTTGTGCCCTTTGTCACTGGTTCTGTTCATTATATTTATGTACAGAATTTCTAGGCACAGTCAGGGTCTGGAGGTGATCCGGTTCGGGAACCACAGGATTTCATCTCTGCTGTTTGCGGATGATGTTGTCCTGATGGCCTCATGGAACCAGTACCCGCACTAGGCACTGGGGCGGTTTGGAGCCGATTGTGAAGTGGCTGGGATGAAAATCAGCTCCTCCAAATCTGAGGCCATGGTTCTCAACCGGAAAAAGGTGGCTTGCCCTCTTCGGGTTCGTGGAGAGTCTTTGCCTCCGGTGGAGGAGTTCAAGTATCTTGGGATCTTGTTCACAAGTGAGGGACAGATAGAGTGTGAGATTGACAGGTGGATCGGTGCAACATCTGCAGTGATGCTGTTGCTGTATTGGTCTACTGTGGTAAAGAAGGAACTGAGCCAAAAGGCAAAGCTCTCGATTTACCGGTCAATCTATGTTCGTACCCTCATCTATGGTCATGAGCTCTGGGTAATGATCAAACGGACAAGATCCCGGATACAAGCGGTCGAAATGGGTTTCCTCCGCAGGGTGGCTGGGCCTTAGAGATAGGGTGAGGAGCTTGGTCACACAGAAGGAGCACAAAGTAGAGCCGCTGCTCCTCCACATTGAAAGGAGCCTGCTGAGGTGGCTCGGGCATCTGTTTAGGATGCCTCCTGGACGCCTCCCTAGGGAGGTGTTCTAGAAATGTACTACCAGAAAAAGACCCAGGACACGCTAGAGGGACGATGTCTCATGGCTGGCCTGGGAATGCCTTGGGGTCCCACCGGAGGAGCTGGAGGACATGTCTGGGGTGAGGGAAGTCTGGGAGTCCGTGCTTAGACTGCTGCCCTGCGACCAGGCCATAAGTGGAAGAAAAAAGATGGATGGACTTGCGATATGCATTTTTCATTTCATGTCCCAGCTCTATGTGCTACCTACTGTTATCATATTATGTGTAAACAAAACACTAATAGCATTTTACAACTGCACTAATGCTAAACCTTTTGTGCCATTGGAATCTGTTAATCTGTAAATCCTGTTATGGATGCCCTATTTGTTCCTTATTCTTCATATTTCTTATGTGGACCATGTGTAGGATCATTTATTTCAGGATTTGTTTAGTGTTTGCATACACTAGGTTTAGATTTTTTGAAATCATATAACATACAGCAGCAGTAATAGGTGTAAATAGGCAAAGATGGTGTTTGATCAACCAAAATCCATAGTGAATGACAACGATGGCAACAGTGGTGGAAGCTTTTCAGATGATGGAGTCAGATCATTTTTTCAATTCAATTCAGTTCAATTTATTTGTAGTCATTGTCACAGAAGAACAACGAAATTGCATTTGGAGCATCCCATAAAGTGCAAACCCATAAATAATAAATATCCCTTAAACCCAAGTGTAAACATTGACCCAGTGTGGCTTCAGTACAACATGAGAGCAGCATGATGGTGTCAAGTAAGGTGCACAAAACAGGGACATACAGACAGGGACCTGAGAATGATGACAAAATGCAACAATGCAACCAGTTCAGTGTTAAGAGTTGGATGTGGTTTTTGTCTGTGAGAGGGGGGCAGAGAGGGGCCGAGAGGGGAGAGGAGCAGAGTTCAGGAGCCTCACAGCCTGTGGATACAGACTGTTGGCCAGTCTGGATGTTCTGGCCCTTAAGGACCTATACCTTCTCCCTGAGGGCAGCAGGTGAAAAAGATGGTGCGCAGGGTGATGTTGGTCCCGCAGGATGTTGTGCACTCTTCTCAGACAGCGAGTGGAGTAGATGGTGCTGATTTCTGGCAGAGTCGTTTGTCTGATGATTCTACCGGCTGCTTTCACCACCTGCTGGAGTGCCTGCTGGTCAGCCTTAGTGCAGCTGGAGAACCACACTAAAAGTCTATACGTCAGAACGCTACTGATGGCACAGTTATAAAAGTTCAACATCAGAGGTCTGGGAATGTGGGCACTGTGGGCGGAGGAGGGCCAGGCGAGGAGGAGGAAGACCAGGCGAGGAGAAGGAGAGCCGGGTGAGGAGAATGAGAGCCAGGCGAGGAGGAGAGGGAGGCGGGTGGAGGAGGACCAGGCGGGGAGAAGGAGAGGGTCCAGCTGTCATTGGGGCATCTGAAAGAGTTACACTCCACAGGGGGAGTGGGACAGGGGACAACATGTGAATAGCATTGTTGATGAGAAAATAGGACAAAGCAGAGGATAGTGCTCAGGTTGCCATACTTCCCCCAGCTAGTTATCTCCTACTGCAGCCTATCTTAGCCGGGCTTTAATGTCACTCCCTCACTCCCTCACAAAGTAACCTGGTCATAAGGTATACCGAAGAGGAAGGTTTTAAGCCTGGTGTTAAATACTGTGGGGGCCTGTTTAACATCAGCAGGGAGTTGATTCCATAGCACAGGAGCTTGGTAACTGAATGATCTCCCTCCCACTGTACTTTTGGACACTCTAGGAACCACTAATAGTCCTGCATTCTGAGAGCGGAGTGCTCTGTTTGGCTGGTACGGGACAATAGCATCTTGCAGATAGGATGGGGCCATACCGTTTAGGGCTTTGTATGTCAGGAGGAGGACTTTGAATTTGATTCTAAGCTCAACAGGAAGCCAGTGCAGATATTTTAGTACAGGACTGATGTGGTCTCTTCTTTTAGTTCCTGTTAGGACTCTGGCCGCTGCATTTTGGACCAACTGGAGGCTCCTTATAGTACTTTTGGGGCAGGCGGCGAGCAGAGAATTACAGTAATCAAGTCTGGAAGTAACAAATGCATGGATGAGTTTTTCAGCATCGTTTTTAGGTAAAATATTTCTAATTTTAGTTATATTTCGCAGGTGAAAGTATGCGGTTTTACAAGCTAGGTTTATATGGGCTGTGAATGAGAGATTTTGATCAAATAGGACTCCAAGATTTTTACAGTAGGGCTAGAAGCAATACTCACATTGTTGAGTGAGATTATCTGGTCCGACAGAGAATCTCTTTGACCTTTGGGACCAATGACAATGACCTCTGTTTTTTCAGGATTTAAGAGCAGGTAATTCAAGGTCATCCAGGTTTTGATGTCCTTCACACAGGCACTGAGTTTATCTATTTGATCAGTCTGATTTGGTTTCATTGATAAGTACAGCTGAGTGTCATCAGCGTAGCAGTGAAAATTAATGCCATGTTTTCTGATAATGTTACCCAATGGCAACATATACAAAGTAAATAGGATTGGACCAAGCACAGATCCTTGTGGAACCCCACAGGCTACTTTAGAACAGGGAGAGGTGCTCTGGTTTATACTAACAAACTGGTACCTATCTGATAGATAGGATTTAAACCATTTGAGGGCGGTCCCTCTGATTCCAATGTCACATTCTAACCTCTGCAGTAGAATGTTGTGATCAATGGTGTCAAACGCTGCACTGAGGTCCAGTAGGACCAGGACTGAAGCCAGCCCGTTATCAGCAGCTAGTAGTAAGTCATTTGTTACTTTAAGCAGTGCAGTCTCTGTGCTGTGGTGAGCTCTGAATCCAGATTGAAATTTTTCAAATATATTATTGTCCTGCAGGTGAGCTGTTTCACCACCACTCATTCTAGAATTTTTGAGAGGAAGGGAAGATTAGAGATAGGTCTATAGTTGGCTAGTTCATCAGGATTTAGGTTAGGTTTTTTCAAAAGGGGTTTAATCACAGCATACTTAAAGGACTGAGGAACGTGGCCATTTTCTAATGACATATTTATTATGTTATGGATGGAATCTATTAATAGGGGGAGGGCTTCTTTGAGGAGTCTGATTGGAATAGGGTCAAGCAAACAGGTTGATGGCTTGGACGACATGATGGCTGAGGTAATTTCCACCTCATCAACAGGAGTAAATTTATCTAATATTATTAGATGATCTATGTGGGATATTGGTATTACAGACTGGATTAGCTCAGAGCTGATTTTTGGAGTAGCTTTGTTGATTTTGTCTCATATGGTTGTAATTTTGTAATTGAAGAATTGAAGAAAGTCATCACAACTAATGTTCGAGGGGATAAGAGACTCATTAGCAGTGTGGGAGTTTGTCAGCCTGGCTACAGTGCTGAACAGAAATCTGGGGTTATTTTTGTTTACTTCTATTAGATTTGAATAGTATCTGGTTCGGCTTTCCGCAGAGCGGCCTTATAAGTGAGCAGGTAGAGCTTCCATGCCTTCAGAGACTGCTCAGAGCGCGAGCGGCGCCAAAGCTTCTCTGTGCGTCTTACATGTTGTTTGAGTGTCCTGAGCTGTAACGTGTACCATGGAGCCGGGGGTCTTGGTTTAATGCTTCTCTGTTTTAGCGGAGCTACAACATCGAGAGCAGATTTTAAGGTGAGCATTGTTCTGTCAACCAATTGATCAGTGACAATTGGATTAAAATTATTTTCATTGTCACATGACATATCTTTTAGTAATGGCTCAATAATTTCTTTAAACTCTGTAACCGATTTATCTGATAATGTTCTTTTCATTATAGTTTTTTTTCTGTGGGGCTGGATAGTCTTTTAGTATAAATTGAAAGGTAATTAAGAAATGGTCAGAGAGTATAGGGTTTTGAGGAAGGACAATTAGATCATTAATCTCAATACCATAGGTTAGAATGAGATCTAGAGTGTGATTGTGACAGTGAGTCGGCTTATTCACACTCTGGGTGAAACCGATCCCATCCAGGAGCGCGCCAAAAGCATTACTGAGGCAATCACTGCCGTTATCAACATGTATGTTGAAATCTCCAACTATAACAAACCTTTCCCAATTCAAAACTAAACTTGAAATGAAATCAGAAAACTCTGTCAGGAAGTCGGCATATGGACCAGGAGGTCGATAAATAAAAAGTCACATTCACAGGACAGACATGAACATTTCCTGTATAGCTTTAGAATGTATAATAGTCTACATATAAGGCCACATTGACTAGTATACACCCATGCACCACTATAGAACCTACCCGGACGACTGAGGAATTACACGCATATAAAGCCACATGGTAATATAAAAGAAAGTACTATAATTTAATGCTAAAAATGGCATTCTATTATCTTAATAAAAACAGTTTTGTATTATCATCAAGGTATTGGAATTGGTATTGAGTATCGAGTCTGTTCCTTAGAATCAAAATTGAGTTCTGAAATTTTTGTATCATGACAACACTAGTCTATACCCATCAGCAATGTCATGTGACTTTTAGATGTATCATTGCAATTTAGAATTTATTTCTTTGTTAAAATTCAAACCAGTATTTTTACCATTGCTATCTGTTTAATGTTGTCTATTTTTGTAGTTTCCATTGGAAGCCACAGTGACCTAAGAGACCTAAGAAATCTACTGGACCCCTGTGGTCCCCTCATTCTGCTCTGTTGTTGTAATGTGAGCTCATGCACTCAGACCACTGAGTTTGGATTGTGCAACTGGCCTGAGGAGGAGAAGCCAAATGGACGCTTTGTGCAGGACAATGCTTGTATTCAGCTGGTGCTATCATTGCATCACAGTGAAGCGTATGTTGGGTGCTATAGAACACAGACAGATACAGACAGAATACAGGTCTTTGTGTTGCCACATAATGGAGAAATCTGGAGCTTTTGTAGTCACACACTGCCACATAGGCATGTTTCCAACAGACCTGTACAGTCAACACTATCATCATTTGTCATAATATTGTAAAGAACAGTAAAGTGTAATAACAAACAAGGGTTACACTTCTAAATTGTAAAGAATTGCCATCAATGTCAGTAATTCGTCACTGTCTCCTGATAACAGAAGGGCTCAACCAGGTGAGAGAAAGCTATACGCCACAACAGTGAATGCAATATGAGCATGGGCATGTTTGTTTTCCACTGTCACTGTACAATGGGCCTACGTAAGGAGTGTTCAATATATCATTTAACTTTATTTTAGAAATATACTCTGCAATTCAAAATCATGCACCCTGAAGACTGATGAAGTCTAGTGAAGGTATATCATACGTTAAGGCCAGAAATCAAACACAATGCACAATGAGGTATTGATATTGTGGTAATGTTTGAGAGGGTTTGAGATACTACTAATCAGAAGGCAATGTAACATGCAATAATTTAATCCTGTAGCCTTGACCAAACCAGCTCAAGATCTGATCAAGATCAAGATTTTTTTCCTTATATTCCTATATATATATATATATATATATATATATATATATATATATATATATATATATATATATATATATATATATATATATATATAGGTGAAGTATGAATGAATTACACATTTCTAGGTTGATTTGTGATAGATGGTTTTATAAGAGGCACCAGCCATGCCAAAACTAGATTCTGAAAATGTTACCAGTCCTGTTTTTTTACTGAAGTGCTTCAATGCCTTGTAAGGTGACCTAAGGTGACTGGAGTCACTTAAGGTGGAATGAACCTTGACCTCATTTGGCCTTGTTTGATTTTTATGTGGCTGCATTTCAGGTGTGAATTTTCACTATATGGAATTACACTTAATAGTTGTATCAGAACTTTGATTTAAAAAATGGTTTTAAGTATTTTTGTTTAAATTTAATCCTGGTTCCAAGATTTTTTTTTCTTAATAAATAATAAGTATATTCTCCAGCCAGGTGCTTTATGATGGCATGTGTGTTGCACGTAATTTACTATAGAAGCTGCCCAAATTAGTACTACTGGGAATGTGATATGCATTTGAGAGTTTACATATCAGATAATTCAAGCGGGAGCCTCAGTTTTATTTATAAGAAGTACAGTACAGAAGTACATTTTTCTGATTTAGTATAAATGTTGTAAGTAAATGTTGTTGTCGTTGTTATAATAATAATAATAATAATAATAATAATAATAATAATAATAATAATTATATATATATATATAATTATTATTATTATTATTATTATTATTATTATTATTATTATTATTATTATTATTATTAGTTCTAGTTCAGGGTGACATGACTTTTTTTATACCCGTATGCTGATTGGTTTTGCAGCTATTGGCAGCAACACACATTAAGACAATACAGACACATAATCAAGCTTTCAAATATTCACACTGGCTCAGAGTCAAACACATAAAAAATATAAAAACAGAACAATACATTATAAAGTGGTATGATTTGTTCATAAGGATAGCTGCTGAAGGATCAAAGCTGTTCCTGTAACACCTTGTTCTGCAGCTAGGTCTGGTGTACAGGGCTGCACCTGCCTGGTGTACAGGGCTGCACCTGCCTGGTGTACAGGGCTGCACCTTCCAGGTGTGCAGGGCCTCAAGACTCAGCTGGGGCGCACCTATCACCCTGCTGGATCATTTAATGATTTGACTAACATTATTCCTGTCTTTCAGTGCCAGACTGCCAAACCATGCCACCAAGGAGAAAGATAAAACTCAATACAACTCAATTCAATAAAAGATCTATAAAAGAGCCTGAACCTTGTATTGTCTGTGTTAAAATGTGACAGCTTTCAAAGGCAGAAAGACATTGGTGCCCTTTTTTGCACCAAGCATCAGTATCTTTCTTCAAAGCTGAGTAAGCTGTCAGTCCCAGTGCCCAGATATTTGTTGCTTTGAACTAGCTCCACTCTCTGTTCTATAACTACTGTAGTACAAGTAGTACTTTTAGTAGCAGTTGTACTGGTAATAGGTGTAGAAGCTTTAGTATTTGTAGTAGTAGTTATTTTAGTATTATTAGTAGTTCTTGTAGTAGTAGTTTTAGTAGTTGTCGTTGTAGCCGTATTAGGTTCTTCATATAAAATTTTTCATTTTAAAATGACTAATTGAACACATATTTGTATAATAATTTCTGTAATGTACTGATTTCTATTTCCATGCATAAATGCTGACACATAATACATAACCCATTCATCGTCTTCACCTGTATTTCACTTTTATTATCCATGAACCTTACTTTGTTCTCTCCCACCTCTCCATTTTTAAATGCCCTTTCCTCTGTCATATTTTGCAGGAACATTCAAGTCTTTTTCCACATCATGAATGAGTCAGTGTTAGCCAAGCATCTAAAGAAGTACCACCCACAGGCTCCTGCAGTAAGTGACGCACTTAAAGCCCCTCTGTTGTGCAACATTGTTTTGTGTTATGTACATATGATAATGTTAAGCTGCCCATTCTTTCTGTACAGGCTCTGAGTCACAGCCAAAGAAGTGACAAGAGTTACATAAGACTCCTCATAAGCATACTGTTCCTGTGTATTATTTAGTATTGTATAAGCAATTTTTAAAATATAAACAACATTATAAGTTATTGAATTGGATGGGATTTGTACGGTAAGCAAGTGCAATTCTTGTTTCTGTAGGTTAAATGTAGACTCTTTCGTTCATCTTCATAAGACATCTTTAGACCATACCCTGAAATGAATAGATTGTAGAATTTCTAAGTGTCTGGAAAACACTTGATCTAAAGCTAATTAACCAGTGGGAAACTGAAACAATGCTGCCCTCTAGAGGTGACAGATGGGAACTGGAAGAGGAAGGAGAATAATGTGGGATTTACGACAATACTGTTCGAAGGCCATTGCTTTTTACTTATTTCTCTGTGTAGTTCCAGGAGTCCCCAGAGCCAGTTTCCATGTCCGGAGATCCGGTCGACGAGGCCCCACCTTCGACTGCCGCCCAGCTCTCCTTGAACCAGCCTTCCATGGCTCAAGTGGTGGGTCCTTCGGGCTGAGGCCGGCCGGGCCCCCAGGGGAAAGGCCCGGCCACTAGGCGCTCGCTGGCGAGCACCCACCCCAGGCCTTGCTCCAGAGTTGAGCCCCGGTAATGCCAGTCCGGGCGACGTAACTGGCCTTGGTTGTACTCATCATGGAAGGCTTCTGAACCGCTCTTAGTCGGAAAAAGGTGGCTTGCCCTCTTCGGGTGGGTAGGGAGTCTCTATCTTAAGTGGAGGAGTTCAAGTATGTCGGGGCGAGTGAGGGACGGATCTAGCGTGAGATTGACAGGCGGATCGGTGCAGAGTCCGCAGTGATGCGGTCCCTGCATCTGACCATTGCGGTAAAGTCTCAGCTGAGCCGAAAGTTGAAGCTCAATCTACGTTCCTACTCTCACCTATTATCGTGAGCTCTGGGTAATGACCGAAAGGACAAGATCGCGGATACAAACGGGCGAAATGGGTTTCCTCCGCAGGGTGGCTGGGCGCACCCTTAGGGATAGGGTGAGGAGCTCAGTCACACGGGAGGAGCTCGGAGTAAAACCAATTTTTAAGATCAAATCAAACATTTCATTATAGTTATAGTTGGCTGGGAGATAACTTTATTATTAACAATTAAAAATGACTTGTAATATAAATGTTTAGACATGAATAAGACAATTTCTTCCTCCAAAGGCTAAACTCTGGTCTAAACCACATACTTTTACAGAGTTTTGGCTGTAGTTATTAAAACATCCTGGCAAATCAATGATGACTAAAAATGATTGTTTTTTGATTTGTTACTGATGTTGTACTTTTTTTTAAATTTTATTTTTTTTACAGATGATGACATAACAGAAATGTATGCTGAAAACAACTAACAAATGCTTAAATTCTTTCATTATGCCTTTCATATACCCTTTAGATTGAACAGGTTATAATATTTCCACTTTAGGCCTATGTGTTGGTTTTAAAGTGCAGCCATTGCACACATTGCCATGTTGACCAGGTTGTTGGCAGAAACTGGACCCTGACAGATGGTACTTAGAGACTCTAAGCTGTTTGGCCCTGATTAGAAACTGAACTCTCGAGTAAACACGATGCCAGCTCCCACAGGGAAAGTCCTCACTGTTTCTCATCTTTCTTATCTTTAACTTTTACTCTTAATACAAACTGGGCCTGTCAATATATATCCAGAATCAATAGGTAACAGTCAGATATTAAAACAAAAGCAATTCATTTCAGAATTTGTATTACCCCTCTAAAACTCAAAATCAGAATAAAATATACATTAGTCTTGACATATTTATATACAGACATAAAGCAACAACAAAATACAAAAGAAATGTAATTTAAGTAGACTGCTTTTTGTAAACATACTGTAAACCCATAGAGTGGTCATCCAATCACTACTCCACTGCTGAACCTCTAAAGGATCTGTAGGCTACTTGTTTTTCATGTGATAAAGTAAAAGAAAAAATGCCCCAGTAGAGATATAATGTAAAAGCAGTTCTTAGGATCAAAATGAGACAGCTGTGTGCTGTTTGCATCAAATTATAAACCATTTTTATCATACACAAACTGGAAGTTAGCTTGCTAGTTGTTGTTAGCATTTCTGTGATGGCAAAACTCCGCTCTTGTCTTTGAAAGTTGTGAAACACACTTGTAAAAGCATCACGCTAAGAAAGTGAGGAATACATTTGTGTCACTGCAGTTAAAATGAACTAGTTCTGTTTTTCATGTTTTTAATACATCAGGTGTTTCTCCTTTCATGTTTTTGAATAGCACTGGACCAAGCATATATTCATGTCCGCCATGTTGTTTTGACAGCCTATAAGCCCATTATTAGAGTAAAAGAACCAAACTCAACTTAAATCAAATTGTTTCCTTAACATATCCAACATATTCTTCCAATGACTGTATCACTGACATTTCTACCTACTGAGGTCTAAGCAAGTCTACTTATTGCAGTTTCCTCATTATTCAATCTCCCCCTCTGGTTGAAACATCAGACCTCAGTTGTTGTTGGTTGACGATTGCCGATTGATGAAGCCTGACTCCCAGCGTTGCCATAGACTGGTTTTGTGTCCCGGGCCTCGCTGAACTTTGACCTCCTGCTGTGACACACACATTTATTGGACACGATTAGCTCTGCTCTCAGCTTACTCCCCGATTAGACTGAGTTTGTGGGGACTTGGACAGTGTCATGTTTTGAAACAACGTCAAATTGGTTTAGATGAGATTTAAAGCATGTTACCTGCTCAGCTTTTGTGTGCTCTTTCTTGGAGGGTGGAGGCCACACACGGTCCAGTCGCCCTGTGGTCTTTTGCATTGGATCTAAAGGGAATGAGATGCTTTTTAAATACTATAAGAGCTAGATTCATTCACTTTCTCTGTGTACTGATTGTGAAGATTTTACTCTGTTACTCCTAATATCAAGTTAGACTATAGTTCACTTGGCAGCCTGGGATAGGTTTGCTGTCTAATTTCTGGCTGATGTGTCCACTGAGAGTGTAAGATGCCTAGAGAGCAGTGTGATGTTAATGTAAAGAGACACTTGTTAAGGTGCATGGGCTCAGAGCTGAATGGCCTGAGATGTTGAGAGAATATAGACTTTTCAAAGGTACTGTGTCTATGGGCCACCGTCATAATGCAACAGATAAGATGCAGAATGCCTGAGATGTTCTTATTCCCTAGGTTTATGTTGCTCTATTACTCTTGAGTCATCATCTTACTTCTCTTAAAATAAGGCGTGTCAGTCTTTTATGGTGTCAACTTTAAAACTGTATAATTTTGCCAATGAAATCACCACTGTGTCAGAACTTGTGATTGTTTTACATCTAAAGTCTATAATGCACTATATATGAGAGAGTTATACCTGCTTTAAGCTCAGCTGTCGACCTGCCGTCATCTCTGCTACCCTGCATCATGTCTCCGTATAGACTAGACCTCTGTTTGCGCAGCTCTTCTTCTCGTTTCTTGGCCTCCCTGATGTCCTTCTCCACTTCGGGCTGTAGAGACAGGGCTGGGCGCAGCTTAAAGAAGGGGTTTTCCTTCAGGAGTGGAGAACCTTCTCTGGCTGGTTCCTGCTTGGAGCTTCTCCCTCCTGTAGATGTTGGACTGTTCCTGTTGATTGAGTCCATGCTTTTATGCATGCGTGTGTGTTTTTCATGTTTGGGGTAGGGGCTTAGACGAGGTTTGTCTCTTATACATGGACTCAGTGGTCTGAATGTTTCAGGATATTTCTCCTTTTCAGAGGCTGATACCAGATGGAATGAATGTGTTCGCAACATGGGAGATGTTTTTTGTGAAAACATCTCCAGGCTGTGTGTTCGCTCCAACACAGAGGGGTAAAGTGGCCTTTTAGGCAGTGAGCCCATATTTTTCCTGATTCTTGTTGGACCTTCTATTTTCACCTGCTGGAATGCTTCAAATAGAAGCTTTGTGTCCTTCATCTGCCGACTTTCTCCTTTGCTATACCCTCCAGGGATCTTCCCCAAGTTCACCAGCACCATCTCCCTCTGCATGTCCTGACGGATCTCCTTCTGCATCTTCTGCTCTGAGAAGTGCCACTCTTCTGTTGGAGCACAGTCGGCTCTTGTGGGGAGGGGCTCCAGGCAGATATTAGACTTAAAGGGAATCTCGAGTATGTCTGGATTTTCAGTCAGATCAGAGACACCTTCTGCTCTCTGCAAATCTTGCTTCATCTGAGATGATTTTTGAAATTGTTTCTCCGTGAAGGTCTCAGCAGCTGAAAGTCTGTGGCAGGGGGGAAAGGGAGTTCTGTTTTCATCTTTGAATTTCCAAGTCCCATTAATGTAATCAGCATTTCTGTCAGATGCCTCTCTGTTATCTGTCTGTTGAGGAGACAAGGTTAGCAAAGATGTCCTTCCCTTTTCTTCTAGTTCATCACCCTCATTGCTATTAGTCTTTTCCTCTGTACAAATGTCTTCTTCATCAACTCTTTCCTCCCCCATAAAATATCTGTCTTCTAAACAACATTCTTTCGTCATTTGAAGTATTCCAACAACTTGAGTTTTCGTTGAGTGACTTTCTGGAACATTTTGTTCGAATTGCTTGGAGAGATCTTCATCTGCACTGGTTTCTTTCACAACTACAAAACATCTGTTATCACTTTCTATATTACAATGAACAATATCTGTTTCATGAATACTACAATCTTCAAGTTGTGCTGTCATAGTCAACAAAGGAGATTCGGTTTGTGGCTCTTCCTCTGATTGCTCTTCTTGTTGAATGGCTTCTGATGCTACATTTGTTATCATATCCACTTCTGGCTTTGGAGTCTGCGAGCAAATGTCTTCCGAATCTTGATTCTGTTGAATTAGCTGCAAACGCTGAAGCAGGTTTTTGCCTTGCAAGATTTCAGTTGCTAATCTCCTCTCTGAAGCTGTCCCATCTGAGTCTTCTTGCTCGTCCAGCCCTCTGTCCTCTTCATCATCTTCCACTCCTATTCCCCTTACCCAGTCATA
Source organism: Periophthalmus magnuspinnatus (assembly GCF_009829125.3). NCBI lineage: Eukaryota > Metazoa > Chordata > Actinopteri > Gobiiformes > Gobiidae > Periophthalmus > Periophthalmus magnuspinnatus. The sequence continues at coordinate 29,179,500 of NC_047133.1, read as the reverse complement.
TTCTCTAAGATCATTGTCCAATGCATCTTCAAGTTGGCTATTCATGCCTTCCTTGTGTGAGTTGTCTGGACTTTGTGTTGAGGTAACTTCCATTGTGTTTGGATTATCTTGAGTAGCAATAGATGCAAGGTCAAATCTCTCAATCCTTTGATGGGGATAGTTTAATCCTGTATCATCCAGAAGATTGGTAACCTCCACCAATTTTAATTCCTGATCCTGATCATCCAGCATTTGATCTTTGGGCACCCCATCATCATTACATTCTTCAACTGCTCTCTCAGTAGATTCACCCCACTCTTGAGTCTTGAATCTGTCTTCCAGTAGTTCTTGGTTTTGTGTGGTGCATTGGATCCCACTTGAATAGTCGCTGCTTACAACTTCCTCAAACGTGGGTAATACACTTTCCATCTCCTCATTCACCTGGTTGTGGCTTGTCATTAACTGCTTCTCTCCATGGTGCCAGTCTAAGCACTCGGGATTAGTGTTAGCCTCTGTGCCGTCAGATGACCTCAGGCTCACACTTGGGTCAGCGGCTGCTGCCTCACATGTGCTGCCCCCCTCTGGTTCCAAGCGGGATGGAAGAGAAGGTGGTGATGTAAGGTGGTGAGGACATTCGTCTTCCATAATGCAGTAGTATTGAGCGGTGTCAGTGGAGGAATGGGGTGTAGTTTGTGTGATTTCTTGGGACAGTTCTGCAGAAGCTATTGACTCGCCTCTCTCTATCCTCACAGGTTTTTCTAAGTCATCCTGAAATTCTGGGTTTTGAGAATTGGCCATGGAAATGCTTGGGTCCATAGAGGATCTCTTTTGATAACCCAGTCATCAAGTTACCATCAGGTAAATGTTTATTCAAACTGAAAATTAAAAGGAATACAAAAATGTATTGGTCAGACTTTACAGCACCATAATGGGAAAGTCACTTACCTTACCCACTTTTCATAATGGGGTAGGTTTATAATTGTTGCCATGGAATATATATGAAAAACAGAATAACACATGTGTCAAGTATTCATTAATAATGTGTTATACCATGTGTAATTACTATAAGTACATTTTACCATGCAATACTTTTACTCTGCTGTAAATGTTAGTACACAGGTAGCACCATGGACAGCACCAGCACATCTGTGCACCACAATTTAGATTTGTACATTGATTTTAATGCTTTTTTGGTCAATGGATTCAACCAACAGTTTGTAGTTATTTGTTTTCATGTAGAACTTCATGTAGATATAATTTAATTATATAAATGTACCATACGCTGCGGCGTTGTTTCGGTAACTTTCTCAGTCTGGCCTAGCACAGCGGGCTGTGCTGACATAGACAAACACTAATCGGCTTTCCTGTGTTTTGGCTCTGTCTCAGCACTACGTACAGCTCAGCACTGGATTGCTCCAATGGGACTCTTCCAACACAAGGCACATTCTCGCTAGCCCATGTTATTTTATTATTTTCAAAGACTACATTTACACAAAAATCTCCAAACAAGGTGGTCCGAAGTAGTATATAGTGCTAGTGTTGTGACTTAGCCATTGCAAAAAGTCTTGTGCCTGCAACAAGTTAACCTAAATGGAATATTGTTGATGTATAATTAGTTTTATTTACAACATTCTATTATTCAAAGGCTGATCCTCCCTCCACAGTTAGGGATTAGCAGCTCCATACGCTCCCAAAACAGGACATCACACCTGATGAGATTAAGCCTGTATTCCATTCGCTTTGGTTACTAGCTATTGTGAACAGTGCATTGTTTACACTGAAGATCCCTATGCAATGACATTTACAGTAATCCCTAGACAATGTGCAAATGGGTGTTTTGTATACTGTCCCTTCTGACTATTTATTTATGAAATAGGAAAGCTTGTAAATTGATCCTACATAGCACTGATAGTTACAGTATAATTAAGGCAGTTGCATTATATCATATGCCATATGTACATGATTAAAATATATAGCTGATTAAGAAACCTCGAGCCATCGCCAGTAGTACTGATTTTATTAGTACATTCTCATTATTATTATTAGGGTTTTTATCAATCGACAGAAACTAATAACAATGAAACCTTTACTTTATGAATTGTAAAACATTTAAATAAGATTTGAAATATGAACCTACCTGTGATAGATTGTGCTGAGTGGATTTATCTGGCGGTCATCTCCAGAGTGTGACAGGAACAGGCTCAAACCTGAAATGATGATCTGTTCATGGATTTATCAGCTGTCCCCATGTGCAGGTGAGTCACAATAACCAAATCCACATCATCACCACATCAACACTATGACTATGTATCCACTCAGACTGCTGCATGCGTTCAATTTGAGTAGTTTTTATCCTCAGAAGTAGAAAATGGCATTACTAGTTAATCTCCACGACCTGAATTTTACCCCATTTTTCACCAAAAGACCATATTTCATTATCTTTAACAGACAAATTCCATATGTTTATCATTATAGTAACAAAGTTCATAATCCTGCAAATGCACCATACAATCTATTACACTAACAGCTATACATATTCAAAATATCAGGTTGAGCTTATCATATTTCACCACCAGAGGGAGGAATTGTTATTGAATTGTATCCCTTTCCATTGAGTCATTGGAAGTAACAAAACAGTTTGGCAACATTTATATGTAAAAAATGAATAAGAGAAACTTAGTGAAACACTGTGGTACAAATAGTTTTAGAATTAGCACCAGGTTTTGAATAACATTTTAATCATAATGCCATGTCATGTTAAATAAATATTGAACATATGAGCATGTTTTGGGGCCGAACAATTTGGGAAAAACATGTTAAATAAATATTGAACATATGAGTATGTTTTGGGGCCGAACAATTTGGGAAAAACATGTAATTGTGACTTTTCTGAAAAGCATTGCAATTAGTTTTTTGACTTATGTTTTAATAATAGGATTCTCTTCAAAGTTCCCATTTTAAAAGCATCCAGAAGAATGAGACTGACTGACAAACTAACACAGGAATTAGAACGTGTTTGTACAGATCTAAACTACAGTTAGCAGTTTTTCTCCAGAATATGGTAGTTTGTGGAGAAAATTATGGTTTCTAATTGTGATTAATCTTCCAGCCCTAGTAGAAGTGTTTGTAAATATTTTTTCCAATTTAATTTATTCGCAAGAAACAGGTGGTAAAATAGGTTACTATACTGTTACATTCATGCTTCAGTATCATCACACTTCAGTGATATCTTTCAAAACATTAGCTGACTCATGGTAGGTGGATTAGTCATATTGTTACTATTGAAAAAGGCACAGTTTGGTACAGATAGATATAACAGTCTTAGATATAGATATAACAGTCTTATGATTTAGTCCATTAATGAGTCCATATAGTTGCATAAGATTTTCCTTCACATAACTGTACAGCATTGACAGGTCTTTCGTTTCGGCTTTCCCTGCCCCTCTGCTATACTTTCTGACTTCTCCTGTTCATTCCCTCCTTCCTCTCCTCTCTGTGGCACCCACTCCATCTGTCCTTCCAGGGGTACATCTTGGAACGCTGCCTTGTCCTGGGACTCTTTGGTTGCCTTCTGAGCTGCCATATCTTCTGCAGGTTTCTGAGACGGAACAGTTGAGTCTGTTCCTATCACCAGTTCTTCTCCGTCATCTGTGATGATGACTCTTTCTGCCGTAAGCATGCCTTGGGGCTCTTCTGCTTCTAAATCTTCTCCATCTGTGCGTCCATCGGTATATCCCATGAACATAAGAGTAACAGGGCCTTTGCATAGCATTTCACTCTCTGTCACTTCCACGTTGGATGAACTGTCAATCCCCAATGTCTTTTGTTTAACCTTTGTTTCATCTATTGTCTTTGGCACATTTTCAAATGTATCTTTTTCTTTAAAGTCTGGATCTTTGGAGTTGTTTACAGTTGACATGACCAGATTGCTAGACAGATCATTTCCAAGACCTGTTTGGGTAACTTCTACTTTGGCCGTTTCTTGTGTTGGCATTATAGCGATGTCATCCAGGAGAGCTGTCATGCCAACCCCATCGATTGCGCTCAGTATCTGACTGAGTTCTTCACTGGATGGTTGCGCCACAGAGCCTCCAACAGCATGGATACTCTTACGTCCATCATCGAAGATGGTGGTTGCTGATTGCGGGTCAGTCTGTCCCGACACAGGTGTCACAGATCTAACAATGGCAGCACCTGTTTTGGGGTCTTTCTCCACCTGAACTGCAAGCATCCCCAGGACTGTGAAGAGAAAGAAGGAACGATAATTCAGAAAACAGTTCTATACCACTTCTAAATGGAAGGAAATAACGCCAACAACAAATAATGGAAACTGGTGGAAGAAGGACAACTTTCAATTTTGTTTCTATAGTAAATTTAGTTTGGCCCTAGCCTTTTCACAATAAATTTTGCAAGAATAGTAGCAACAAATTAACTTATAGTACATTTAATAGCCTAGCGTGCTTGGGTGCTTTAAAATCTACTGAGGCAGAATCACATTGTTGTATGCTTTACTTGTGCAGGCTCCCCAGTATTGTCTTGTACAATCTTTGTTTTATGCTACATAGCATGAGGTGACCCTGAGATGAAGTGTTAAACATAGGTTGTATCCTGACTGTAAATAACCCCAATGTTATTTCCAGAGTGAAGACATTCCATGAATGTTGTAAAGCAGGACAGTGGCTTTTTGGAAATTTTGTCGCAAACCTCCTAGAGTCCTAGATGACCTCCCTTTGTGAATAGTGGGTCAGGATCATTTGTATGTGACAGATCAGTTAGCAGAGTAGACAACCTGCAGATCAGAGGGGACACAGCGGGACTGTGACTCCCAACAGCCTGAATGAATTAAATATGAACCAGTACTAATAACAAAAGATCCTAATTAGAGGGCATCACCTTAACTGTTTAAGTACCTTTGAATTTCCAGAATTAACAGTGCAAAGAAAATTACTTCCAATAATTCATTTTTTTACCATTTATCTATGTCCAATGCCCAATAAAGATCTCACTGCTTTACATTAACTATAGTTAATTTGAAGAAGAGAAGGCACATCTCTATTGTATTGCATCAGTTTGGTGTTGAAAATTACCAACATGTTAAATGTTTGAACTTTAATGGATGCATTAGTTATGAGTGTGGCGAAGAGCCAATATTGCATAAAATAATTTATAATAATATAGAAATAATTGAACTTTTCTCGTTCCCAAGCTGTATATCACATGATGATTCAGACATGGACACATGACTCATTTGGTCTGTGCTAAGTTATGTCTGTAATGCCAATGTCATGGCGTGATGTTTTGGAGTCTATAAGTGCTGTGAGATCACATGTCAGTCCTGCTATAAATGGACTCGCTACACAGGCTCGTGTCATTTGCTCACATTTCGGTTTGGTTGGTTTGAGTGTGGAGCTATTGCATTTTACTTGTGCACTCTATTTTGGTATAATTAAAAAAAAAAACTAAAAAAAAAAACAGAAGACACTATAGCATACACCACTTGTTATGTGGTTTTAATTCCTGACAATTCACAACAACACAAAAGTATGCAATCATAGACACATGTTACGTTACTGCAGTGAGGTATACTGGCCATAGGGGAAAAACATGTACAGTGATGTGAAAAAGTATTTGACCCCTTCCTGATGTCTTTTTTGCATGCGTGTCACACTTAACTGTTTCAGATCAAACTAATTTAAATATTAAACAAAGATAACCCACGTAAACATAAAATGCTGTGTAAAAAAAGTAATTGCTCCCCTTGTTAAATGATGAGGTAACTGTGATTAACCATATTATTGTGGAAAGCTGAGTTCAATTTCATAGCCATACCTAGGCCTCATTGCTGCCAGACCTTTCAAATCAAGAGATCACTTAAACAGAACCTGTCTGACAAGGTGAAATTGGCCATATTGAACCCAAGACATCATGGCGCCATCCAAAGAAATTCAGGAGCAGATAAGAAGAAAAGCAATCAACATGTCTCAGTCTGGAAAAGGTTACAAAGCCATTTCTAAATCTTTGGGACTCCGGCAAACCACGGTGAGAGCCATTATCCACAAATGGAGAAAGCATGGTATAGTAGTGAACTTTAGGAGTGGCTGGCCCATAAAAACGGCCCCAAAAGCACAGCGATGACTGATCTAAGAAGTCACAAAGGAACCCAGAACAACATCTAAACAACTGCAGGCTTCAACTTGCCTCACTAAAGGTCAGTGTTCATGACTCAACCATAAGAAAGAGACTAGGCAAAAATGGCATGGTAGAGTTCCAAGGCCAAAGCCACTGCTGACAAAAAAGAACATAAAGGCTCATCACACTGACGCCAAAAAACATCTTGATGATCCCCAAAGCTTTTGGGAAAATATTCTGTGGACTGATGAAACAAAAGTTGAACTTTTTGGAAGGAGTGCATCCCATTACATCTGGCGTAAAATGAACATAGCATTTGATAAAAAGAACATCATGCCAACAGTGAAACATGGTGGTGGTGGTAGTGTCATGGTTTTGGGCCACTTTGCTGCTTCAGGACCTGGACGACTCACTCTGATTGAAGGAACTATGAACTCTGCTCTCTACCAACAAATCCTGAAGGAGAATGTCTGGCCATCAGTCAAGCTGAAGCACACTTGGGTTCTGTAGCACCCAAGGACAATGATCCAAAGCACACCAGCAAGTCCACTTCTGAATGGCTTAAAAAAACAAAACAAAATGAGGGTTTTGGAGTGGCCTAGTCAAACTCCAGACCAGAATCCAATAGAGATGCTGTGGCATGACCTTAAAAAGCAGTTCATGCTTGGAAACCCTCCAATGCTCCAATGTGGTTGATTTATAACAATTCTACAAAGAAGAGTGGGCCAAAAATCCTCCGCAGCGATGTGAAAGACTCATTGCTAGTTATGGCAAACGCTGCTAAGGGTGGTTCAACCAGTTATTAGGTTTAGGGGGCAATTACTTTTTCACATCAGATGGCTTTTTTTTCTCTTAATAAATAAAAACGTCACTTAAAAAAACAGATGTTATTTTTGTCTAATATTTAAGTTTGTTTTACCTGAAATGGCTAAGAGTGACAAAGGGACAGAAAAAGTACAAAATCAGTAAGGGGGCAAATACTTTTTCAAAGCACTGTATCTCACAGATTAAATGGATAAACCAATATTGTTGACTGATTGTTGACATTTCTTCTTTCCAAATATGTACATACCCGATCGTCCATCTTGTCCACTCTCATGGTATATCCTCTGTGCCATGATCAGGAATCACTGTCTGTGGAAAAAGTAAAGCATTAATTAATAATTTTGTATTGTTTTAAAGCAGCAGCAGTGAGAGAAAAGAAAAAAAAAATGGAAAGACTGAGGTGATTGATGATTCACTGCTCAGCTTTACTAAAGTATAGATGTACAGTAATTGGTTTGCTGTTCTGTATGAGAATTTACCCTCATGTTACTGTTGTAAAGACCTCATATACAGTTGGCTCCATTCTGTCAGTACAGTTTAAATAAGCATTCTTCATCTGCAGACTTAGTTATGGTGCATTATCATCTGCTGGAGCACCACAGAATCCAAGCAGGCGTCATCATGAGAACAGCTCAGAGCATCTACAGAAGCTAACAAGAGCGTGCACTGGCTCCTTACCTATGGGCTGCTTTCTCTACACAGGGCTGACTGTTTGTTGTTTGTTGTAGGGGATTAGAGCAGATGGGAGTGTCCTATATTACATACAATATATATGAGTTGTTCCGAATGGGGAATCAAATAGCGTGTATGGCAGCTGATTGAGCTCCAACAATTACCTGAATGTTTCCTCCAACTCTTGGTCACTAATATGTGTGTGTGTGTGTGTGTATATATATATATATATATATATATATATATATATATATATATATACATCCTTTACATCAAGAAACCACCCACTCATTCGTACACCAGCATATGCAGGCACTAGTGCGAGGGGAATTAAGTGTCTTGCCCAAGAACACAATAGCAGTATTCATCTGTGGGAGCTGGAATCGCACTGCCAACCTGTGGGTCAGTGGATCTGACCACTTAATCAGTGATGTTTATGTCGAAACCTGGATTCAAACTGTCAGCCTTCGGATCAGTGGACAAACGCTCTGAGCTACTCTTTACCATAGTCCTGTCCAACAAAGCCTACAGACAGAAAAATACAAACAACTAAACAGAAAAACAACTAAACCCATAGAATGTTATTTTTTTTAGTACTATCCATTAACTTGTTTATCTTATCATCCTGCACATCTGCCAATTTCTCTCCCTTTATTGGTCAAAGCCTTTCTTTCTCTATATTTGGTTAACCAGTAGGCAGAAGTTTGCATAAAGATGGCGAATGTTAAGGGTGCATTTTAAATCTCAGACTTTATATTCTTATGTGTTCCATCCATAATTCATTCATCTGCTTGTGCTTGTTCAGTGTGTTTTTATTCTGTGCACACAGCAGTAAAACCCTGCCTGTGCGAGCATTTATTCATGTTTATTTATTCAACACAAAAAGCCAAAGCGCTGGGCAAGTTCAAGAGGTCATGGCGAACACGTTAACATCTTCCAAATAAAAAGGCAAATCTACAAGCTCATTTTTTATACATGAGAGGGCTTCAGAAAGGCCGAGGACGAAGATGGAACAAGAATAATGTTGTAAGGTAATTTTGCAATATCTTTATATAAGGATTAGATCAGGGGGAAAGTAATATTGATCAAAGTCTGAAAAAGTCTACACTGATTACAGTAACATTATTGGATTGGTTACAGTTGTCCTGCGGCAAACTGGTGGTAATGTGACTGCTAACCCAGGTAAGAGTGGGGTTTCATGCCAAAACACAGGTAGGAAGGTGGGATTTGAACCAAGAACATTCCAGTTATAGGATTATCATTGTCTCTTATAGGGCAGTGCTGTCATAACATAATAACATATGTATTTAAAGGTGTACTATGTAACTTAAGCCCATCATGAATAGAGAAACAACGAGGCCAGTTACGTCGCCCGGACTGGCGTTACCGGGGCCCCACCCTGGAGCCAGGCCTGGGGTGGGTGCTCGGCAGCGAGCGCCTGGTAGCCGGGCCTTTCCCCACGGGGCCCGGTTGGGCCCAGCCCGAAGAAACGACGTGGGGCCGTCCTCCCGTGGACCCACCACCTGCGGGAGGAGCCATGAGGGGCGGGTGCGGAGAGATCCGGGCGGCGGTCAAAGGCGGGGACCTCGACGACCGGATCTCCGGACATGGAGACTAGCTCTGGGGACATGGAATGTCACCTCGCTGGGGGGGAAGGAGCCTGAGCTTGTGCGGGAGGTTGAGCGTTACCGGCTAGATATAGTCGGCCTCACCTCCACGCACAGCTTGGGCTCTGGAACCCAACTTCTTGAGAGGGGTTGGACTCTCCATTTCTCTGGCGTTGCCCGCGGGGAGCGGCGGCGAGCTGGTGTGGGCTTGCTCATTGCCCCACAGCTCAGCCACTGCGTGTTGGGGTTCACTCCGGTGAACGAGAGGGTCGCGTCCCTGCGCCTTCGGGTCGGGGACAGGTCTCTCACTGTTGTGTCGGCCTACGGGCCAAACAGCAGTGCAGAGTACCCGGCCTTCTGGAGTCCCTGGGAGGGGTACTAGACAGTGCACCAACCGGGGACTCCGTTGTTCTCCTGGGGGACTTCAACGCCCATGTGGGGTAACGACAGTGACACTTGGAGGGGCGTGATTGGGAGGAACGGCCTCCCCGATCTGAACCCGAGCGGTGTTTTGTTATTGGACTTCTGTGCTAGTCACAGCTTGTCCATAACAAACACCATGTTCGAGCACAAGGGTGTCCATCGGTGCACATGGCACCAGGACACTCTAGGTCGGAGGTCGATGATCGACTTTGTTGTCGTGTCATCTGACCTCCGACCACGTGTCTTGGACACTCGGGTGAAGAGAGGGGCTGAGCTGTCAACTGATCACCACCTGGTGGTGAGTTGGATCCGCTGGCGGAGGAGGAAGCCGGACAGACCTGGCAGGCCCAAGCGCATTGTGAGGGTCTGCTGGGAACGTCTGGCGGAGCCCTCTGTCAGGGGGGTCTTCAACTCCCACCTCCGGGAGAGCTTCTCCCTGATCCCGGGGGAGGTTGGAGACATGGACTCCGAGTGGGCCATGTTCTCCACCTCTATTGTCGATGCGGCTGCTCGTAGCTGTGGTCGTAAGGTCTGTGGTGCTTGTCGCGGCGGCAATCCCCGAACCCGGTGGTGGACACCGGAAGTAAGGGATGCCGTCAAGCTGAAGAAGGAGTCCTATCGAGCCTTGTTGGCTTGTGGGACTCCTGAGGCAGCTGATGAGTACCGGCGGGCCAAGCGTGCCGCGGCTCGGGCAGTCACAGAGGCAAAAACTCGGGGTTGGGAGGAGTTCGGGGAGGCCATGGAGGAGGACTATCGGACGGCCTCAAAGAGATTCTGGCAAACCGTCCGACGCCTCAGGAGGGGAAAGCAGTGCTTCACCAACACTGTTTACAGTGCGGGTGGAGAGCTGCTGACTTCGACTGGGGATGTTGTCGGGCGGTGGAAGGAATACTTTGAGGATCTCCTCAATCCCACTGTCACGTCTTCCGAGGAGGAAGCAGAAACTGGGGACCCAGAGGCGGACTCGTCCATCACCCTGGCTGAAGTCACTGAGGTGGTTGGCAAGCTCCTCGGTGGCAAGGCTCCGGGGGTGGACGAGATCCGTCCTGAGTACCTCAAATCTCTGGATGTTGTGGGACTGTCTTGGCTGACACGTCTCTGCAACATCGCGTGGCGGTCGGGGACAGTACCTGTGGAATGGCAGACCGGGGTGGTGGTCCCTCTGTATAAGAAGGGGGACCGGAGGGTGTGTTCCAATTACAGGGGAATCACACTCCTCAGCCTTGCCGGTAAGGTCTATTCCAGGGTACTGGAGAGGAGAATCCGACCGATAGTCGAACCTCGGATTCAGGAGGAGCAGTGTGGTTTTCGTCCTGGTCGTGGAACACTGGACCAGCTCTATACTCTCCATCGGGTCCTCGAGGGCTCATGGGAGTATGCCCAACCAGTCCACATGTGTTTTGTGGATCTGGAGAAGGCATTCGACCGTGTCCCTCGTGGTGTCCTTTGGGGGGTGCTCTGGGAGTATGGGGTCCGGGGCTCTTTGCTAAGGGCTGTCCGGTCCCTGTATGACCGGAGCAGGAGCTGTGTTCGCATTGCCGGCAGTAAGTCAGACCTGTTCCCGGTGCATGTTGGACTCCGCCAGGGCTGCCCTTTGTCACCGGTTCTGTTCATTATATTTATGGACAGAATTTCTAGGCGCAGCCAGGGGCCGGAGGGGGCCTGGTTTGGGAACCACAGGATTTCATCTCTGCTGTTTGCAGATGATGTTGTCCTGATGGCTTCTTCGAGCCAGGACCTGCAGCAGGCACTGGGGCGGTTTGCAGCCGAGTGTGAAGCGGCTGGGATGAGAATCAGCTCCTCCAAATCCGAGGCCATGGTTCTCGACCGGAAAAAGGTGGTTTGCTCTCTCCGGGTGGGTGGTGAGTCTCTGCCCTAAGTGGAGGAGTTCAAGTATCTCGGGGTCTTGTTCACGAGTGAGGGAAGGATGGAGCGGGAGATTGACAGGCGGATCGGTGCAGCGTCTGCAGTGATGCGGTCGCTGTATCGGTCCGTTGTGGTAAAGAAGGAGCTGAGCCGGAAGGCGAAGCCCTCGATTTACCGGTCAATCTACGTTCCTACCCTCACCTATGGTCATGAGCTTTGGGTAATGACCGAAAGGACAAGATCGCGGATACAAGCGGCTGAAATGGGCTTCCTCCGCAGAGTGGCCGGGCGCACCCTTAGGGATAGGGTGAGGAGCTCGGTCACACGGAAGGAGCTCGGAGTAGAGCCGCTGCTCCTACACGTTGAGAGGAACCAGCTGAGGTGGCTCGGGCATCTGCTCAGGATGCCTCCTGGACGCCTCCCTAGGGAGGTGTTCTGGGCATGTCCCACCGGGAAGAGGCCCCGGGGAAGACCCAGGACACGCTGGAGGGACTATGTCTCTCAGCTGGCCTGGGAACGCCTTGGGGTCCCACCGGAGGAGCTGGAGGACGTGTCCGGGGTGAGGGAAGTCTGGGAGTCCCTGCTTAGACTGCTGCCCCCGCGACCCGGCCCCGGATAAGCGGAAGAAAATGGATGGATGGATGGATGGACTATGTAACTTTTCTGGTGAAGGGTCTACCACCTGCTTGTCTCCATTTTTGTCTACAACGTTCCACCGTGGCGTTAAACTTATCTTGGAGTCACTACGCTAAAGCAAAGTGAGAATGCACGTTTTAAGGCAATAAAAACACCTGTAATTAAGTAAATGCAAGCTAGATAAGCTTAATGCCATACTGTGGAACATTCCAGGAAAACCAATAACATCTCCATCTCCAAGTATATCAGTGTAACCTGCCTATATTTGAGTCTGAATTTATTTATTTTAAGTTGCGGTACAAGTCAACATATTTGACATTAAGTGTTTTAGTACATTTGTATAATTTTCTATAATTGTTTATCAGTTTACACATTTATTACATGGTTTGATCAATTTCCTATGTCATGTGTTGTTCCATGCTTAAGTGATGTCTTATTTATTCACCTGATTCCCTCGTCACATGCTTGCTGTTTATTGATGCCGTCATGGTCACTATTTCAGCCTACCTGTGAAAACTGCTCTAAAGCTCTGTCTCCACACTGAATCCTTTCATCTTCCCCTTCTGTGCCAGTACGTGCAGGCCATTAAAAGCACTTAGTCGACTGATTCTCTGCACAAACCTCGCTAACCTTATATTTTCAAGGCCAAATGCGATTATAGCATTTTAAATATGGCTCTTATATGTAGCTCTAAGGTCAACAGGTTCCCAGTGAAGATGGAGAGGGAATTTTGACTAAGCACATAATCCTTGTAGACTTGCTTTTATGAAATGAAATAATTTAGACAGGTAGCATATCTCCATTTTCCATTAAATGTCTGCCATAAATTGCTAATATAAACAGTATAGTTTATTCTCTGGTAACATGGGCAATATACAAAATTCTAATTGTTATCTGATACGTGTTATAAACATTAAGAACAAATTCTTATTTACAATGTTGGCCTCCTATTGGTCAGCTGTTATTGGCAGGTTAAACCACACACTCACATTGAATGATGAACTCTTCAATGCAGATACCAACTTTTAAATGGTTTAGCATGAATAAAATGTAAATTAGGGTTAGGGTTTAGCATAATCTTTCCAAAATCAACAACTTCATGGTACAAACCAAAACAAAACAACACCAATCCTACAAACAGCAGAGGTGGCCCAGACAAAGCAGTGTCCACCTGGCAGCTCTCCACAGACTGGCCTGTGAGTGGCCATGTTGGATGGGATAGACAGTTTCTGTCTCCATTTGACAGAGGAAAGGTGTCACAGCTTCAGACAAGATTCAGTCTGTCACTGTGATCTGTGCCGACGACTCACAACAACAAGACACAACACTGTTTGTCTAACCGGCAGAAACAAACACGCTTCAAGGCAGGAATAAAGAGAGGCTGCTGAACAGTAATTTCTTTTTTTTTTTTTTGCACTGATCTGGGAGGTATGTAGAAAAGACTAGTAGCAATTAAAAACACCAAGGTCAGGAATTAGAATATGCTATACACAACAATGCATATACTGAACCACAACTGAACTGTTTTTTTTATTATTATTTTTTTTATAAGGTATTGTTTATAAAACTTCAGTATAATCAGTTAGTCATTATGGTACAGTTTAAATACATAGCACGCTTTTGACAAATAGCAAAAAGTCAATTGTAATAGTTCTACATCACTCAGGGCTGTAATTGATTAAAGAAACTCTTGGGATGCATTGATTAGTCAACTAAAAGGGGCATAACATTAACAAAAGCCCTTAAAATCACATACATTTTAAAAGGGAAAATAAACTCACAATTTACTTCCAAAACGCCAACCTTCTGCCATGGTCTATATAAAGTCTTATAATGCCAAGTTAACCAATTAACCATGTGTGGCAAACTACACCCTATTTCAATATTTCACTTGCAAACATTCATTTCTTTGGCCAAGGTGCTGTAATTTCTCTGTAACTGGACGTAATTACTGGGAGTGACCTCTCTCAACATTGAGCTCAGAGCAATGAAATCAGAGGGTGGAACTGAAGCTGCAGCCAAAAGAGAGAAAACTATACACATACACAAGTTACACATTATTAGTGTGCTTTTTTTTTACATGAGCAAAAAAATGCCCTAGATTGGTTATCAGTGAGCCATGTGTTTATAGAGAGATACCAACCTTTGCTATGTTGTTTTAGCCCCTCCTCCTTTAACTTCCCCCAACGGAAAGCTATTCTTAAAAACAGAATTCTTACTGGGCCTTGACTCCACACTTTTCCTGAGCAGCTGATGAAGGTAGTGTCTAAAAACAGGCAGGCATAAAAACAGGCTGCCAGATGTGTCATGTGACCAGGGGTATCCAATGACTGGTAATGCTTATGTCATTTTCTAGCCTTATTAGTCACCCTGACCTGAGATTTCAATAGCCCACTTTATAGTCTTTATCACAAACATTCAGACATACAATAGCACAATATAGTTTACATTTTAAGTTGTGAGAAATTACTGTAAAATTTGTAGGGTCATGGTGCAGCATAAGGACAAAAATGTGTATTGTATATGTAGAAGATAGTGTCATAATAGTATCACAATGGAAGGACATCCTATCTATTTCTTATTTCAGTTGTTAAGGAAGATATGTGTATTACCTCTATCTAGGGGGGAAATACTATTGTAACCATTTGGCACAGAGTCAGTAAGTAAGGACACTTAGCTCAAAAACACTTTATCAAATGAATACAAAAGAATAGTAAACATTTAAAGGTTTGCATAGTGGATGCATCATACATTTCCCACTGAAATGCAAGATGACATGAAAGATTTGATCTATTTTTAGCATAGTATTTACATTGAGTTGTCAAACCACAAACCCACACTTAATCAGCTGTGGCCTCTCGCTGGTCTTTTGTTTAATTCTGGTACCACCTGTCACTTGGCATTCAAATCTGTACTGTAAATCGTACTTGTTACAGTTAATCATTTTAGCTTATCTAACCTGATTCACTCTTCTACATGAAAATATATTGTCACTCATGGGCATTATAAGTGTTTAAAATGCTGATTTAATGAATGTATGAATATGAATTAAACCCCATATGACAGAGAAACCTTAGCAGCTAGTCCACCACAATGGCATTTGTCATGTTTCGCAGTCTTAAAGAATTCTTCTCATTCAGGTAAAATGCCATAGTGGTTCACAAATGAAGTGTTCTTATAACTGTTTCTTGACTGGAGAATCTTGGTAGCAACTGTTGTCTATCTAATTCTGAAACAACAAAAGTGTCGAGAAATCAAATATCTTACCTCAATTGTTCCCAAGATGTTTGTAAATCTCCAAAGTTGTTCCAAACTACAAAATCTCACAAGAGTGCCTTTTCCTCTAACTTAAGTCTTGGTCAAAGAGCAGTGCAGCTATCCTAGGGCTAGTCTGCTCCTCCCACCCCTCTGCTCTGGCCCCTCCCATTTAAAGTGTCCCACAGTGAGATATGTGGTTGTGGGTATTTTTGGACACACAGCTGGTGGAGGCCCAGAATGCCAGTGGAAATGTTGGAGTGACACAGCACATTGTGGACATTCTGACAGATTTTTTAATGCAATGGGGACGGGTTGATCTCAGGACTGTATCAGCCTGGGGTGGGGGGTCAGAAGGTCAGATAACTCACATCAGTGACAATTCGAGGGAATTGTTCTGAGGACTGTGACAGGAGGGAGACACGCTGAAAACTTAATCTATAATCATTCCCAAACTGAAACAGAGGAATTCATGATCTTGTGGTTTGTTTTTTTTGGGGTTTTTTTTTGTTTGTTGTTGGGTTTTTTTGTGTTTTTTTTTTTTGCAGTTTTAGTAGTGATGGCTCTGGTTTAGTTTTTCCTGATTTAGTTCAATTTTGGGCTTGCTTAAATAAGACATTTTGCTTTTGGCTGCTACATAATTATATTCTATGGCATCCATGGATCATTATTTTATGCTTGGATTTTTACTCAAACATGCATGTCACACTCTACATGCAACTTTGAGTGTGTAAATAAGAAGGGAAACTATTACAACATGGTTAAAAGCTCTAAAAAGTCAATTTTGTGTACTTTATTGTATAACAACAGATAAGCTTGAGATTGATCATTTTCTAGGGGGAATTGACCATTCAGAATCCAAATATGCAATGTACAGTGCAGATGTGTGTGCTGCCATTGAGTGGTTTGGGAGCATAGATTTTTTTTTTCTTTATTTCTTTATATCTTTATTTTAATCATTTAATCAGGATGAGAACATTATGAGGTATACAGTTGAAACCAGACTTTAAATACACTATATAAAAAGACACATAGTCTTTTGTTTCTCTCTCTGTCTGACAAGTAATCCAACTAAACTTTTCCTGTTTTAGGTCAATTAGGATTACCAAAAATATTTCTATTTACTAAATGCCAGAATAATGAGAGAAGGATTTTTAAGACAATTGTTCATTACTTTCTTCAAAGTCAGAGGTTTACATACAGTAAGATTACCATGACTTGAAACATTTAGGAAAACACAGATGATGATGTCATGTCTTTGGAATCTTCTGGTAGGTTTATTGACAACATGTAAGATAATTAGAGACACATTTATGGGGTATTTTTGAAGACACACCTAAAACACACAGCTTCTTTGTGTAACATCAAGGGAAAGTCAAAAGAAATCAGCCAAGATATCAGGAAAAGGTGGACTGTGGACTTGCACAAGTCTGGTTCATCCTTGGTGCAATTTGCAGATGCCTGAAGGTGCCACGTTCATCTGTTCAAACAATTACACAGGTATAAACACCATGAGAATGTCCAGCCATCACACTGCTCAGGAAGGAGATGGGTTTTCCTTTCCCAGAGATGAATGTGCTTTTGTCTGAAATGTGCATGTCAGCCCAAGAACAAAAGTAAAACACCTTGTAAAGATGCTGCTGAAGCTGGTAAGAGTGTGTCATTATCCACAGTGAAACGAGTACTGTACCAACATGGGCTGAAAGGACACTCTGCAGGAAGAAGACATTACTCCAAAAGAAACATTTAAAAAAAAAAGCCAGATTACAGTCTACAAATGCACACAGGGACAAAGACCTTAATTTTTGCAGGTATGTCCTGTGGTCTGATGAAACTAAAATTGAACTGTTTGACCATAATGAGCACTGTTACGTTTCGAGGAAAAAGGGATAAACTTGCAAGTCTGTCATCACCATTCCAAGTGTGAAATACGGGGGTGGCAGCATCATATTGTGTTTGTTTTTTGTTTGTTTTTTTTTTTGGTTTTTTTGCTGCAGGAGGAATTGGTGCACTTCACAAAATAGATGGCATCAGGAGGAAAGGACATTAGGTGGAAATACTGAAACAACACCTCAAGACATCAGCCAGAAAGTTAAAGCTTGGGTGCAGATGGGTCTTCCAAATAGACATTGACCCAAAGCTTACTGCCAAACTGGTTACAAAGTGGCTTAAGGGTAACAAAGTCAATGTTTTGGAGTGGCCATCACAAAGCCCTGATCTCAATCCTGTTGAAAATTTATGGACAGACCTGAAAAGGCATGTGTGAGTATGACTGCCGACAAACTTGGCTAAGTTACACCAGTTCTGTCAGGAGGATGGGCTAAAATTCCAGCCTGACCACTACTGTGAGAAGCTTGTGGAAGGATATCCAAAACATTTGACCTAAGTCATACAGTTTAAAGAAAATTGTACCATATACTAATGAAATGTATATAGTATATGTATAAAGTAATGAAAAATTTTCTTAAAAGGTCCTTCTCTCATTATTCTGGCATTTGGCAAATAGAAATAATTTTGGTAATTCTAACTGACCTAGAACAGGAAAAGTTTACTCTGATTTCATGTCAGACAGTGAGAAAAAAAGCATACGTGTCTTTTTAAAAAGAGCAGGTAAACATCTGGTTTCAACTGTAAGTCATTCATCAGGATGTACAGTTATTTGTCTATATTATGTATGTAATACTTTCTGATACTATTTTTGACAGTGATTTGTTTGTCTTTGTCAGGTTCAACAGCAGATGTATGCTAGCACCGTGGATCTATTGGCTAGCACAGCTTCTGCCAGTGCAGCCTCTTTGAAGCCTGAAGACATGTTATCATTTTTCGTTTATGACTTTTGGATCATTTATAAGAGAAATGAAGAATCTACGTCTAGTAATATTGATAACTGAGAAACAATCTCGGTTTAAGAAAAGTCAATTCCCCCTTTACTGAGGCTTGTGAGCATCAGTGGTAGGACTACGTTCGCTATTCCCTACATACATTCTCTAAGGATGTCTTGTGATTACAAACCATTTTTCAGCATATTTGGTTGGTGAGACAATGCCATTAAATTGCAATTTATGACACCACAATGCCTACCCACTTGAACACCAAATTGTAATAAGACAAATGAAATCAAAGAAGAGACTATTTTCCCCAAAAAACACTTTCAAGTCTCCAAATATTTGCTCTGGAATTAGTTGGACCTTAATCATAGGCTAATACATAAGGCTACACATTATAGGCTAATACAGTAACAGCCTACTTATCTTAATAAAACATTGGAATCACAGTTCAAGTTTCAGTCAAAGGTTGTAACAATAGACCCATATCACTTTGTGAAAATCTAACATACAAAGCCTTACAAAGTTTAGAGTAAAAGATCAAACCAGTTCAGCTCATGAACGTGTACACTATAGGTGTCATGCTAATACTCTCAAGTCTTCTGTTTTGAGACCAGCTTCAATCTCAGAGCTCTTTCAAAAGCCACAATGTGGCTGCTAACCCTGAGGGGACATCCTATGCTAGCTCATTTTCACAGCAACCTCAACCCACGCATGCTATACAAGTACAATCACACTGCCGGGGGTTCCTAAACATGAGACACTACATGCTAACGTTGCCGCGAGTTAATGATATGAGACACTGATGTTGGCAATGAAGCTAGTTTCACAGATACCTTTCTTCTCATGGTAACACACTAATATCTCTGCAATGTAATGTGAAAGGCTATTGATAGGCTATAAGACATGAGGAACATTTGACCTACATGCTTGAACTTGGACACATGGACACTTAAAGATGGCGTTACAGAAAAATAGAGCGTTGATGATGATGTTTAAAGCATAGAAATCAACTGAAAGGCGCTTTGAATTACCATGTGGTTCATGTCACTCTGGGAATTCCCTAGAATAGAAAGAAATATAAAGTCATGCATTTGTCGCATGACTCATAATGAGATTTCAGAATTTATAACTGAATTTAGAAATAAGAAACTAGGCTACTAAAAAAAATCAATTATTTTTATTTTATTTATAAAATAAAAATATTTATTTATAAGAAATGAATGTCCATCAACATGTGCCCACAATGTGTCTGACATTTTGGCTGCAGTATGACCAGAATATAGGGAGATAGTGAAGCACCCATAGAAGTGGGCAGTTGCATGTACTCATTCAGGCCAAATGAATAATTTGGCAACCCACTTGGCCATCATTGTTTTAGTCTATATTTAATGTGGAATAACATTTCCAGTGTAGAAGTTTGCAATATTTTATGGTGCTCTCTGTAAAACAGTAGAGTTCAGCTGTTTTAGAATGCAATACTTATTCACTACCCACTCACTCAACAGTTCCCAGGTAGGGGGCATTTTTTGGCTGTGAGTAATTCCTTACTGTTTAATGAACCCAATAATAGAGGTGGCCCATCCCATAAAGTCACTTCATATAAGTGTGCAAACTGTACAGTACACCCCTCCTCTCTGTGCTGAATATTTGACAACAGCTTGTGTTCAGAGACTGAATGGGGACGACAGCATAGTAAGAGCCTGTGTTGTCTCCTTTTTTCTTGGGGGCTTCAAAATGGCCTCTTACCAGTGTCACTTCTCTTTAACAGAGAGTAATCGCGATGGTGCTGGGGCCTGGGTTGATGCACATTTTCAACATGCTGTGCTGTGCTGCACTGTACTGTGTTCATATTGTATTGTATTGTATTGTATTATACAGTATATGTAAACGAGTCTACGCAGTCAGGGTCTGGAGGGGGTCTGGTTCAGGAACCACAGGTTCTCATCTCTACTGTTTGCAGATGATGTTGTCTTGATGACTTCATCTAAACACGACCTGCAATATGCGCTGGGACAGTTTTCAGTCGAGTGTGTTGTGTCTGAGATGAGAATCAGCTCCTCCAAATCCGAGGCTATGGTTCTCAACTGGAAAAGCGTGGCTTGCCCTCTCCAGGTGGGTGGAGAGTCCTTGCCTCAAGTGTAGGAGTTCAAGTATCTTGGGGTTTTGTTCATGAATGAGGGAAGGACAGAGCATGAGATTGTTGTGGTAGAGAAGGAGCTGAGTCGAAAGGCAAAGCTCTCGATTGGTCAATCTACGTTCCTACCGTCACCTGTGGTCATGAGCTTTGGGTAATGACTGAAAGGACAAGATCGTGGATACAAGCTGTTGAAATGAGTTTTGTCATTTCACCCAGCTGGGCGCTTCCTTAGAGATAGGGTGAGGAGATCAGATTACGCAGGGAGGAGCTCAGAGTAGAGCTGCTGTTCCTCCACGTCCTGGACGTCTATCTAGGGAGGTGTCCCGGGCATACCCCAGAGAAGGCCCAAGACATGCTGGAGGGACTAAGGTCGTATTCACACTAGCACTGGTTAGCGCGCTTTAATCGAACTCTAGTTCTTTTGGCCACAAAGTCCGGTTCGTTTGGTCAGGTGTGAAGCGAACTCTGGTCCGCAAAAAAACCTAGGTCTCGGTCCGGTTGAAGTGAACTCTGGTACGGTTTGAATGCATATGTGAACGCCAAGCGGACCACAGGCCGCTCCAAAGACAGGAAGCGGATTACATGCAGAGCATTCTGGGTAAATAAAACCAAAACAAACACGGGTGCAAAGCTAGCGGAGCGGAGGAATGGCTCGTGGTCAGACGTGGAGTGAAGAGGAGGTAAAAGCCCTCATAGAAATATGGTCTGACGAAAATATATGTCAGTTACTCGTGACCATGCACAAAAACAACGAGGTTTATAAATTAATAAGTGAAAAAATGAAAGCAGTAGGATTCCCCCGCACTGTAGCGCAGTGTCGGACAAAAGTAATTTTGTTTACATTTCCCTGCGGAAAAGAAGTTGCGTTGTATTGACCAATAGACGAGCGGCGTTTCTTCTTCATGGTTTTTTGTCTCATTTCCTTCCATGGTTTTTAGTACAGCGCCACCACATGTGAAGGATTAGACAAGCTTCTCCAAAGGTTTGGTTCGTTTGACAAAAAGCAGTGTGAAAGCAAACCGCTCCAATTGAAAATGTTAACAATGTTTCAATTTTGGTCCCGAATCGAACCAAGTCTACTGGACTATTAGGTGTGAAAACGACCTAAGTCTCTCGGTTGGCCTGGGAACACCTTGGGGTTCCACTGGAGGAGCTGGAGGACGTGTTTGGGGTGGGGGAAGTCTGAGAGTCCCTGCTGCCCCTGCGACCAGCCCCAGATGAGTGCTGTCCCTGTGACCTGGATGAGTGGAAGAAAATGGATCGATGGATAATGACAAAATCAGAACTAGAACAGTTACAGATAGGACACATTTTGCAATATTTTTGTTCAAAGCTGTGTATAACCTCTCCCTATCCATCCTCCACTTCCCTTCTTCCCTCTGCTGTCGTCTGGCTTTGAAGATATCATGTTACAGCACAGATTGTGGAGTGTTGTGTCCGCTCCTTCAAAGGCTTGTGTCAGTGTGACTTATCTCATTATTGTCTCAGATCTGGTTCAGACACACAGCATTGGCCTGCAGATGGCTGCTGTGTGCCTCGTGGCTCCACTCATCCAGAACAGAGCATGCAGAGTCGATCAGAGGAGTAGGCTTCTCAGAGAGCAACTGTAGGGAAAAGAGCACTCAAAGAAACAATACTGCTCACTAGACAATGTGAACCTTTTATCATTTTATTAAGTTATCTCAAAAAATATCCCATTGTATTTTGTAATCCTCCTGAATTTCTGAGTTGACGTTGTTCACATCCAGTCAGTTTTTATTGATTTATCCAAAATGGCATACAACTTAAACTGTGTAACTTTTCTAGTTTAGGGTTGCTCTCTGCTTACCACATGGAAGATGTATTTGTTTGGAATGTTCCACAATTTGGCATTATAGTCCATTTTGCATTTATTCAATTGTGTTTTCATTGTTCAAAAATATCTTGAAAAAAGTGCATTCTTAATAAAAGTGGGCTTGCCTTTCCACAGCTGACCAGTAACTTAAAAGCCATACCATGGAATATTATGGAAGTTAGATAGTGCACCTTAATTTCCACTGATCTCTTGTACCAATACAATTAATTTATATTAATGTTTGTTGCTATCTGTGTGCCAATAGTTAGTTTGACTTATGTAGTTCTCATATAAGTTTTCAAAGGTATAGTGTGAAAACCAGATTTATCCATGCATTTGTCTCCAGTAGGTTAGACTACTTTAATGACAGCTGTAGTACATCTAGAACACTGCTCAGGTCTCTGCACTGGCTCCTGTGACTCAGAGAAAAGATTTTAAAGCAACTCTGCTTTTGTACAAGTCTCTTCATGGCCTAGCACCAAAGTACATCTGCCACATGTTAGTGCCATATGAAACTTCTCGCTCTCTGAAGACTTCAAGGACCGTCCTCCTGCTGGTGCCCAGAGTCAGGACTAAACATGAGGATTCAGCGTTTCAGTTGGAACAGTCTTCCTGAAGATGTGAGACAGGCCTCTACTTTGACAATGTTTAAATCCAGTAAATGTAAACGTTCTGTTTAGCTGTGCATATGACTGAAAGGTTTTTATTCTCTTCTCTTTTAGTGTTAATTTCATTACTATTATTTATGTTTGTATTTGTTTGTATTGTGATTTTAATGTCTTAATTTACTTATTCTATGAAGCACTTTCAATTACTTTGTCTACGAATTGTGCTATACAAATAAACTTTTGTCCAAATAAATTATCCTTATTTAATGTAAATAGGCTGCGTGCATGTCCTATTTTTGGCTGGACATGCATACCTGCTGTCTCAGAAATAGCAGGAGTATTTGTGGCTCACATCAGAGAGGAGGTGGGTAGTGGTGCAGTAGCTTAGAGCAGAGCAGAGCAGTGTGCTGTGGAGCTGATAAGGAGATCACTCACAGGCAGAGGAGAGGGACAGCTTTCTTCAACTCCCACTCTCACTCACAAGTGTGCACTATGCATCTGCAGAAGATTCTCATTTTAAAGTAAAGCAGGAATGGAAAACGACTTAATTGTTGAAAACTGTGCTGATCACATTCATTTACAGCGATGCAAAAAATTGGCTGTAAGTTCAATTGTCTTTTTGATCAAAATAATCCTTTTTCCTTAAGTTAAATCAGTTACTTCATACAATTTTAATTTGTGAAGTAAGATATGTTAGTTTTGTGCTTTCAGCAATGTAACATTATTATTTATTGCACCATTATTATTTATTGATTGATTAATATTGATTGCAAACCTGGAAGCATGAGCTAGGATTTGTTGGGGATGTCAATGGCAACCCCTTCTCACCAGTCTGTGATGAAAAGGGTTACCTTCTGTGTCCAAATGTGATGCTAAAAGATAATCTTGTGATGGTACACTCTGCTTGCTGTACAAGCATGCGAACATGCAAATCAACTAATAGAACAGAACATAGATCCCATTTTCTCTGTTCTGTCTATCAAGTTAACAGCTTTAATATCTCTATGTCAGTGTCTTGAACTATTTAAGAAAGATTACATTTATATATCAAAACTACAAGATATTATTATGGTTTCAAATTTTTAATTTATAGGCTTGTAGGTGCCCTTCACACTGATGTCCCCCCCAGAGAGCAGACACAGAGGGACTAGTCATAGTTTCATTGTCATGCATAATGCTTCAAATGGCGTGAAAAAGGATTAGCACTAATTCAAGGTCAATATGTGATGCTAATAGAGCTCTGAAAGCTTGGATAATGAAATAGAGGTTAGCATGTTAAACTGTATGCTAAATGTTATACCATTAGTCACTATTTAAAGCATCTACCGGTATATAATTCTATAAGGGCTGTTAAAACAAGGCTTGACTTCTCTGTAGCTAATCAATCTACATTTTGTTCATACTATTTGTAGTCGTAAATGCGGCTTTATATGAGGTTGTGAGTGTTTCGTCTTGGGGCAACTGACTCGACTCTAGTGTTCATTTAGTGTTCATTCTGTCCCACCTAACACAGCACAAATGACAAAATGCTGAGAATACACTATCCACTGTGTTTGGTCCATATGATATATGCAATCATTCACACCTTCATTTCCATAGCGTTTTGATTGTTCTGACTGCACAGTTCTGACTCCCTCTAAAAAAGAAATCATAAAATCATAAAATAATAAAAATTTAAAATAAATAAATCAAAATCCAGCTTATCCAAGCATGTTACCATAATGACACTAAATAAATGTTTTGCTGTCCACTCCATCGGCATACAATAAAATGGCACTACGTAACTTTTATGGTATCTTGCAGTATTCAGATTTATAATAGCAAAATGAATACCTAACATGAAAGTCAGCTCGCCATTTGTCAGATCTGACCTGCAACATGGCTTGGCAATGTCTCCGTAGAGAAATTTAATGCCATACTGTGGAACATTTCAGACAATGATGATTGTGGCAGACCCTCCACCAGAAAGGTTACATGGGACACCTTTAACTTTAGGAAAATGTCTTTGAAGAACCACAACTGGCCATATTCACATTGTGTGTGAAGTGGGTCAGCTGATGTGGTCAGTGAATTACAATACTATAGAAGAGTGACTCATACATTATACATACAATGGGTTGAAAAACAAAAAAAAGCTGTACGTCTTTGAGTGAGCCAGCACTCCCAAGCAAACCGAAGCTCATTTCCTTTCTGGCAAACAGTAAAAAGTTGATAATGATGACATTTTTTTTGTGAACCATGAATGGAAATTCAGTTAAGTTAAACATTCAGTTATAGAGATTTGCATTGGAAGTTGAACAGGTTTTATTAAAAGGTGTCATGAGTCCAGTCTGTCCTTGTGTTTCTGTGCTGTCTTCCGTCTCCCTTCTGTGTGTATGCCTGGAGCTGGGCGGAGACTCTAGCACCACTTCCACACATCTGCCCCTCATCAAGCAATCAAACAATCAAACGGCGACAGTAGCCCCTGGGGCTACTGTCGCGGTTTGATTGTCTCCCAAACATCCGCAGTGCCACGTTCCCCGGAATCGAGAGGCATGGACCCAGACCCATGCTCAGGTCAGCCTAACCTCTGCCTCGGTTTTCTCTTTCAATGCTCCTCCATGTTCCAACAACGTCCAGCCTGTCATCATCATCAGACTCAGAATCAGAAGACTTTTATTGCCATCGTCTGTGAACACAGTTTACAAACTAGTAACTTACTGCGGTGATAAAGTGCAACATAAAACACACTGAATAAATACAAATACAAATAAGGGCATGCACAAAGGAAAAAAAAAATACTTAGAGGTAGAAAATATATACAACAGCAGCATCAGAACAACAATGCAAACATGACTTATTAATGTGACCGTATTATACAGTGTCCAGTTTTGCGCAGATGTTATAAAGTGTTCATGAGACAAACGGCAGAGGGGAAGAAACTTTTCTTATGACCAGAGGTTCTGGTCCTAATGGACCTTAGCCTCCTGCTAGAGGGAAGTGGCTCAAATAGTCCATGTCCAGGGTGAGAAGTGTCAGCTGCTCTATGGCCTGCTCGCCCCCGAGTCCTGGAGATGTACAGGTCCTCTAGAGATGGAAGGCTGCAGCCAATCACCTTCTCAGCAGAACACACAATGCGCTGCAGTCTCTGTCTGTCCCTGGCAGTGGTTTCATCGAACCACACAGTGATGGAGAAGGTGAGGATGGACTCAATGATGGCCATGTAAAACTGCACCATCATCTGGACTTGCTTGCCTTTCCTCAGCTGCCACAAGAAGAACACCCTGTGCTGGGCTTTCTTGATGAGGGAGCTGATGGCTCCCACTTGAGATCCGGGGTGATGCAGGTGCCCAGTAAGCAGAAAGAGTCCACAGTGGTGATGGGGGAGTCAGTCAGGGTGAGGGGAGGCAGGGGGGCTGTGGCTTTCCTGAAGTCCACAATCATCTCCACTGTCTTCTGGGTGTTAAGCTCCAGTTTGTTGCTGCTGCACCAGGACACCATCACCTTCTTCCTGAAGGCAGACTCATCACCATCCGAGATGAGCTAAGATACGGTACTTGTGTGAGCTATTGAGAGGGAGAGCATTCCAGTGAGCTGAGGCTAAGTTTGCTAACACCGCTTTTGATGACTTATGATGAGTTCGTGGAAGAATTCAAGCTGGTTTTTGACCATCCTCATTATCAAGCGGACGCCTCTCTCCGCCTGTTAAACCTTGTTCAGGGAGCTTGGTCGGTGACAGACTACACCATTGAATTTTGGACTTTAGCTGCGGATGTGGAGTGGACCGACAGCGCACTAAGAACTGTCTTCGCCAAGGGACTAAGCAACAAATTGTAGGGCAAATTTGTTTCTCGAGATGAAGCCGCAGACCTAAAGTCTCTGATTTCTCTCACGAACTGCATGAATAACTGTCTACTAAGTTGGCAAAGAGAGAGACACCGTTCTCCATTCTGAATCTCGGGCCGCCCTGTCTTCTTACAGTTGTCCAGTTGTTCTCTTACTCCACCCCCGTCAGACGAACCTGCAGAGAAACGTCAGCAGCCTCTTCAGGCGGCTGAGTGTGGGACTGTGGGAAGCAAAGACATCTCCTTGCAACTTGTCCGTTGGCCAAAAGGGTAGGTCATCAGTAGGCCTTTGATTACTGGTGGGCCAGCAGTCTATCCCAGAAACAATAGACTTCAGATTGACACTCCTTTGTGCTTTAGGACTGTTGTATTCTTTATTCTGGCTCTTATTGACTCTGGGGTGGAGGAGGATTTCATTGACTAGTGGGTGGCTGAGCAGAGTGGGGTAGAATTAGAGCCACTTGAAAAACCATTTACAGCTCTAACCTTGAAAAAGAGTAACGCACATCACTGAGCCCATTTCCGTAGTCCTGTCAGGTAATAACCAAAAAACCAAATGGGGTCACGTCACCTGCTCCCACTACACCAATCATCCTGTGTCATCCCTGGCTGGTCAAACACAACCCCCTAATCGACTGGGCTAGCAGGAAGGTATCCGAATGGAGCTTCTTTTGCCTTGCCAACTGTCTGCAGTCTGCTTTATCTCCAGCGGGGGGGGGGGGGGGGCAACTCGCTCCATGGACGTCTCCCAGATAAGCCTGACTTTTCCTCAGTACCCAGCGTGTATCATGACCTGGAGAATGTTTTTAGTAAAAGCGCTATCTCTTCCTCCCCTCAGACCCTACAATTGCACCATCAATCTCCTGCCTGGTGCCCCCCTGTCTTCCAGCTGTCTCTACAACCTCTCCAAACGTGAACAGGAGGTCATGGAACAATACATCCGCAACTCCCTAGCCAGTGGCATCATCCGCCCTGAGACCATGCATTGACTTTAGGGGCCTTAACAATATCACCATTAAAAATAAGTATCCACTCAGACTCAGCCTTCACACCACTCCACAGCGCCACCATTTTCATTAGATTGGATCTCAGAAATGCTTACTTAGTGTGCATAAGGGAGGAATGAGTGGAAAATGGCCTTTAAAATGCCACTGGGTCACTTTGAATATTTAGTCCTCATTAGTGATGTGTTATGAGACTTTCTTACTCGCTTTGTCTTTGTTTATCTAGATGATATTTTGATTTTTTCCAAGAACCCCCAGGAACACCAGCAACATATTTGTCAAGTCCTTCAACAACTGCTCGAGAATAAACTCTTTGTGAAAGCGGAGAAGTGTGAGTTCCACTCTGAAAAGATCAGTTTTTCAGGCTTTATTGAGGGGAAGAGAAGAGGTCAAGGCTGATCCGGAGAAGGTAAAGGCTGTGACTGAGTGGCCTACGCCAAACAGCAGAAAGCAGCTTTAAAGGTTTTTTGGATCTCAAATTTTTATCAGCGATTAATCAGAGACCTTAGTCATGTTGTTGCGCCTCTGACTAAACTTACCTCTCACTCTAGACAGTTTAACTGGATGTCAGAAGCTGAGGCTGCTTTGGTCAAGCTGAAAGATCTTTTTACATCCACTCCAGTCCTGTGTCAGCCTGGTTGGAGTGGGCAGTGAATCCATTCCTGGTCTGGACTGACCATAAAAATTTGGAGTATATTCGGTCCGCTAAGCAGCTGAACTCACAACAGGCCCACTGGTCACTCTTTTTCAGCAGATTTGATTTTGTCCTCACTTACCATCCAGAGTCTCGTAACGTCAAGCCAGAAGCCCTCTCGCACCTGTTCTCCCAGGAAGAATCCATCTTCTGCAGAAACCATAATTTCTCCCACACGTGTGGTCATGGCCGTAAGCTGGGAGACCGAGAGTGTGGTCCGGGAGGCTCAACGTACTCAGCCCGGCCCAGGTAACGGCCCTGCTGAGTCTCTTTTTGGTTCAGACGCTGTCCGCTCCAAAGTGCTGGAATGGGTCTATTTGCTTCCGATTCACGTGTCATCCAGGGGTCAACCAGACCCTCTCCTTGCTGAAACGCTGTTTCTGGTGACCCACCATCTACAGAGACACCAGAGCCTATGTCTTCACCTGCCAGATCTGTGCAAGGGGTAAAGCCTCCCACTCGCTGCCCTCCGGCCTGCTCCAACCATTGCCTATTCCAAAACGCCCTTGGTCATACATCGCCGTCGACTTTGTCATCATTAGCCCTTCTGCTGTACACCTTGAGCTGCCCCCATCTCTTCATATTCATCCCACTTTCCATGTGTCGCAAACCAGTTCTCTGGTGGACTGAGAGGAGTATGGTCCCGAGGAGTGAACTTGGATGCCCAGGGCTTGCATTCTGGATCCTGACTTGGTCAGGACTTTCATTTGGCCCATCCTGCCAAGCCTGGGGGTCCACCAGGAGGTGAGGGGGGTACTGTCAAGAATCCAGTTTGTCCTTGTGTTCCTGTGCTGTCTTCCCCTCCTCTGTCTATGCCTGGAGCTGGGCAGAGACTCTGGCACCACCTCCACACATCTGCCCCTCATCAAGCAATCAACCCTTCACCTGGGGAATATTAAGAGACTGAGGATTCCCGCCAGATCATCAATGTATCCTCGTGGTACTATACGTTTGGCTCAGTCTCATTTTTTTGTATTATGCTCATTGTACTCAGTTGGACTTTCTTGTTTTTTTGCCAGATTATGCTCCTTGGACCATCCGTGCACCGCAGCCTTCGATCCAGCTCACCTCGTCCAGTGCCAGAACACTCACTGCCGATCCAGCATTCTACCACCTGCTCCACTAACCACCGTTCACATTTTTTATTGTAAATAAACTCTGTTGAACTGTCTGCATCTTTGGTCCCTCCGGTCGTTACAACAAAAGGTAATGTTTGTTTTGGTAACAGTTTAGTACATAAAAACCCCAAACATCTAGTTCTTTTATTGTGTCCCTATATTAATATGTTTGATGGCTTCTCCGCCATTGTGTATGCTCTTTAACTGAGGTGTACTCCATTGTTTGAAAACTGAATGAGATAGGACATAAAATATATATATATATATATATATATATATATATATATTCCTGTAAAAAGGCTGGATATTTAGTTTTGCAGAGGACATTAAATAATTGAGAAATACAGTATCCCAACATGAATGAAATACACTTGTTTTCAATTTTTTGAGGAAACAAGGAAGCTGATTTTGTACAAATAACATGTTTGGCCACACTTGCAAAATGAGACTTGACCCCCATGCTCTGTGACAAATGTGTGTATGTGAATTTTCATGCAGGTCTGGTACCTGTCACTTATATTTCTCCACACTCCTCCATAGCTGTGCTTATTATGCTATTGCTCCAGCCTGGACTCACCTCCCTTTACATTGCATTATCAGAGCAACTCCCCTTTACCTCTGCGTTCCTCCACTGTGCAGGGTCCCATCTGGTGTGTTCACAATAACACGCATCATTTCTCGCTGCGCCTCAGGGCTTTAGCTTTAGCCAGCAGTAGCGCTGGATTCTGTGTAATGGGAATGGGTGCTAACAGCTAACAGCAGCTCTACAAATCACACTAGATGGAATTTATTTTTCCAATCAGCGTGAAAGAGGAGCGCACCTGCTGTGGGCCGCTCCCCCACCTATGTGTTCACACGACCTTGTCCATGTGCCAGTTTTGAGACGAAATTTGTATGCATGTTTATGGGACAGGCAGGTTTGAAGCCAGGATTGATAGGCACTTCTGTTAGCATCAATATAAAACCATTACTTCTACACTCGTTTGGTGGATAAATTAATAAAGGATCTTTCTTCAGTACAAGTATAGCCTACCACACCAGACTTTTAACAGTAAAATCTTTAGAATTGTTTATTTTTGTATGCTTATTCATTAAATTATACAGTATGTCATTTATTTGGGATGTTTATAATGCATGAATAAGTTGTACCTCTTGTATTTAGAGTCAGAGTATGGAGCATTCAGCACCCGGAGCAGACAAAGGAGTGCAGGAATGTATGTCTTTGTTGTGGAGGCTGATTAATGAAGGGCCCTGTAGACCACTGCTGGAGCCCAGACTGCTGTACCTCTAGTGTGTATGTGCGTGTGTGCGTGTGTATATATACAGGTATTCATCACATTGTCGGGACTAAAATGTCTATACTGTCGCTTCATGTTAACCTTCATGTTTGCCTTGTGCAGGGACCTAAAATCACATCCCCATAAGATAAATCCTTCAATATCAGTTAATTGTACTTATCCTGTACGTACTGAAACAAGCCATCAATGTGTGAAATATATGTTTAGATTTGAAGCCTTAATAGATGGCACCTGCAATGTAATAAAATAATAATGGGGGCTTATATATTTGCTTTTTCATTAGTAGATTTTTTCATGGAAACAAAATCAAATAATGAGGTTTACATTACAATGTCATTTTCTGATACATGGTTAAAGACAGTAGAGCCAAAATGGAGAAGATTCAGAACACTATATATGTTATACTGGAGATGCATTTAGATCTTAGCCCCATCTCTTTTCATCTAACAACCCATGTGACGTTTGACTGGCCTCTGATCATGTGAATTATTGATATGAGGCATGTATAATGTCAGTAAAGGTAAAGATTTTCTCCAGGTTTTTGCAGTTTCAGCCTTTCTGCTACCAGCCATTCATACATGTATACACATCGTGCACATATACAAACTTCTGTATGAATGACTATTTAATAGAAGTCACTTTCAATTATCTAAACCTGCCACCGGTGACCATAGTAAACATAGTAAAAAATAATAATTCTCGTGTAGTAATTTGTCATGTTAGAATTCTGAGTGGGGTTCCATTGCATGGTGATGGGTTGGGGTGGGACCCTGATAGACCAAAGGTATAGCCCAAGGAGAGGGTACCCTAGGGACTGTCCTCCAGTGTGTTGTAAACCATAAAGCCCTCATAACAGCCACATTTCTCATTTCCACATAGCTCTCACCATATCTCATCTGCCATTGTCGGTCCTCCGAGACCTATATACCACAAACCGGCGCGCCAAAACTGCACACTCAGCATAGGAACAAGAGGAGGGAGGCTGGTTTTAAAAAAAATAGATTTGTCCATTATGCACCATACAGCGGTTACTACTGATGTTTATAATCATTTATACAATATGGGGTCATGTGAGCGGGGAGAGGCGAGGACTGGTCCTTTCTGTCGCTGAAGTGATGCTATATTCATGAAGAAAAGGTAAAGTGGCTGTTAAAGACCTGAGGTTAGCATCATTCCTTTAGCAGCCGAAGGTCTATTTGCCCTAACTGGCACATTGTGAAATGAGATCAAAGCAGCAAAATGTGATGCCACTAATGTTGATGTTTTATTATATTCTGGCTTTATAACTTGCTCAAAGTGGCATCTACAGTGGCTTGCAAAAGTATTCATCCCCCTGGAACTTTTTCAAATTTTGTCAAATCACAACCACAAATTTAAATATTTTTTAATTTGCATTTTATGTAAATAAGTAACACAAAATGGTACGTAAGTGTGAAGTAGAAAGAAAACATCATCATCATTTCCAGATAAAAAAACAAACAAAACAAAACTGAAAAGTGCAGCGTGCAAAAGTATTCAGCCCCCCTACGGCAAAACTTTGTGGAACCGAATTTTGCTGTAATTACAGCTGCAAGTCTTTTGGGGTATGTCTCCACCAGCTTTGCACACCTACCATTTCCATTCTTCTGGGCAAAACAGTTCAAGCTGTCAGATTTGATGGAGACCATTTGTGAACTGCAGTTTTCAGATCTTGCCACAGTTTCTCAATTGGATTTAGGTCCGAACTTTGACTCGGCCATTCTAACACATGAATATGTTTTGCTTCAAACATTCCATTGTCGCTTTGGCTTTATGTTTAGGATCGTTGTCCTGCTCAAAGGTGAACTTCCACCCCAGTCTCAGGTCTTTTGCAGACTCCAACAAGCTTTCTTCCAAGATTGCCCTGTATTTAGCTCCATCCATCCAAATAGACTCTGTGGTCAGAGCAAGCTTTTTTCAGCTCCACCTCCTGGCGAAAGTGAAACCTTTCTTGAGCCGTGGTGACCTGGAGAAAGTGACCTGACGCCTTTGTCAGCTCCCGCATAGAATATTGCAACGCTCTCTACGCAGGGATTAACCAAGCTGGACTTCACCGCTTACAGCTCGCCTCCTCACGAACAGTCGCAAACATGATCACATCACCCCTGTCCTGTACTCTTTGCACTGGCTCCCTGTCCACTTCAGAATTCATTTTAAAATTGTAATGTTTGTTTTTAATGCACTAAATGGCCTTGCACCTTCTTATCTATGTGACATTTTGACCCCTCACCAACATCTGCTGGAGGTCCCCCGGTCCCGGTGCAAACAATGGGGCGATCGATCTTTTGCAGTGGCGGGTCCAAAACTCTGGAACTCATTGCCCACAGAGTTGCGTTCCATCTCTGACCTGCTTCTGTTTAAAGCCAAACTGAAAACTTATTTATTTAGAATGGCTTTCAGCACTTAGTGGCCCTGTGACTCTTTATTTTAATGATGTAATATGCTTTGTTGATTTGTATGAAGTTTGTTGTTAGAAGGTGCTATAGAAATAAAGTTTGATTGATTTGATTGATCTTGTCATCAACTCTGACCAGCTTCCCTGTTCCAACTGAAGAAAAGCACCCCCACAGCATGATGCTGCCACCACCGTGTTACCACCGTGTTTGACTGTAGGGATGGTGTGTTCAGAGTGATGTGCAGGGTTAGTTTTCCTCCACACGTAGCATTTTGCTTTTAGGCCAGAAAGTTCGATTTTGGTCTCATCAGGCCAGAGCACCTTCTGCCACATGTTTGCTGTGTCCTCCAAATGACTTCTTCTGGTGGACGGCCATGTCTGGGTAGGTTTGCAGTTGTGCCATACTCTTTCCATTTCTGAATAATGGATTGAACAGCGCTCCTTGAGATGTTCAACACTTGGGAAATCTTTCTAGATCCAAGCCCCGCTTTAAACTTTTATCTGACCTGTTTAGTATGCTTTTTTGACTTCATTCTGTGGTTTGCTCCCCAACACTCTTAACAAACTTCTGTGGCCTTCACAGCACAGCTGCATTTATACTGAGACAAGATTACACACAAGTGGACTCTTTGTAGTCATTAGTTAAACATTCAATCTTTCCAAAATCATCAGGCAACTTCTAAAAGCAATTGGTTGCATAAAAAGGGGCTGAATACTTTTGCACGCTGCACCCCCCTCCCCCCCCCACTCTTTAAGTTTTTTTAATTTTTTTATTTGGAAATCTTGTAAAAATATTTCCTTCCACTTCACACTTGTGGCCATTTTGTGTTCCTCATTCACATAAAATCCTAAGAAAATGTATTTAAATTTGTTGTTGTGATGTAACAATATGTAAATATATGTTCCAGGAGGATGAATACTTTTGCAAGCCACTGTAGATGCAATAAAACACAATGATTTTTAAAAAATGCTTATATATTAAATATTTTTAAACAACAGGTAATAAAATATGCCCAGTTCAGGCATTCAAATGCTTGGTTCACTTGGATGAAAGTAACATTCCAAACAAAGACAAATTGTATTCTACTAATTTTGTTTGGTCACTAAGTGCAGGAGATTATAGCAGTAACTAGACCCTGAGATCTATTCAGTTCTGAGTGTGTCATGGTTGTTCACAGAACAGTAGCTTATATCCAAAAACAATGTTTTGCATTGGCAGTGAGCCAGTGGTTCTGAACCAGTGAACACATTCGATACTTTTTGGCTCTAAAGCTGTTGCCAGCTCTGACCTGTATGAAGTTCTCATGGGTCAGTGTGTGGGATAACACACATGCACGGACATAGTCTAATATAATAATCCATGTGTTTTTAAAGACACACACTTCAGTTTTATGGCATTATCATTTTGAACTTGCTGGCAAGATAGACTAGGCTAGCCTACTTCATCCCCAACTGTCCTGGACCAGGCTGGCTGAACAGTTGGCTGCCAATTGCATTCAGTTTAACTTAGTTTACTTCTAACAACCCTGCACATTTTAATGTCAACAAATATGTATGCTTACCGCTATTTTGCCACTAGCCTACATTGTATTGTGTTGGAAATTTAAGTATATTCATGTTGAATCTTTAAATGTATTTGATCTGTGTCAGTCTGTCAGACCAAGACCAGACATTAACAGTGTGAAGGCTCTGTCTCCATCCTACAGGAAACTCATTGTTGTTCTACCTGTCTAAGTGTAAAAGTTCATTGTCATATGGGTGTGAAACAAAAGTCACTCTGCTTTGAAATGTATGTAGCATTGTTATTCTGGTATAAAATAGTCAGAGCTCAAATGCTCAGGGGCAGACGGAAACTTAGACTGAGACAGACTGGGGGAGACGCCGAAAGGCTACTAGTCTGTGGCCAGGGCAGGCCTGGGCCCTGTCCTGTCTGTATCTGCTGTAACAAAGCATAAACCTTTTTCTGTATTTCAAAACTTACCGGGCTTCGCAAATGCATTACTTGTCATCCAGAATTGTAATTTTTTTCCACAACAGTATCATTCATCAAACACTATATAGGGCACTAGCTTACACATGTGGTCATTGCTGTGCCTCGTGCGCAGTCAAAAGCCTGATCTGTGACGATATAGTCCACTGTACTGTCAACTTTACAGAAAACATGCAGGCAGGGTCTGTGAATACCAATGAACTGACACATATACGCTCGGCGGCACACTCCCCTTTCCCTTTCCCACTGTCCCGCACGCAACGCACGCACGTTCACCCTCGCAGCGCACACATGTTCCCGCTCTCCAGTGTCCGCGTACTCCGGAGCTGCGTTGGAGGAGGCTCGCGCTGCACACGAGCTTCATCTATCTGTCACGGTGAAGAAGCTCATTAACCGCGGGAAGATTTGGGGCTGCTTCGACGGTGGCTCCCCTCCGTTTGTGCGGGCAAAAGAAGAGAGGACGTAGGGACAAGACAGAAAGAAGGACGATTTGAAACCTTCAAATTTGCACCATGGGGAAACGAATAGGCTCCGCACTGTCTCGTTATAGCGACTAGGTGTTCAAGGTAAGAAAAGAGGAGAGAGGCCAGTTGTACCGTAGCATCTCGAAGCATATCTGCGGTGTCACCTGGGCTGTGCTGTGGGGGGAGTGTCTCCTTCTGCCCGGTGGTATTCCCCCAAACCGTGCCCTTACCACCTGCTTCGAGTAAATCTAATGACGGTCTCACTGCTCACCTTGACCGTGGTCCGTTTCAAGACTGTTCGTGTGAGAAATAGAGGAGGCTACTCAGTTGTCAAATTTTAGATGAACGTAGTAGGCCGATTGTGGCAAAAACTGTGTATGTGTCGTGGTAGTAAGAGAATTAGTGTGTCAAAAAGCATGAGTCAGCACGAGTGTTACTGTGCAAATTTAAGGCTGGAAATTCCATTGGTGCAATCAGTTGGTGGACAGGGTTAGGTATCATAAGAATACATAATACAGTTAAATATTTTAGAATTCCATGAGACTTTAGTGACTGTTGTTTTGTTGCTACATAAAAGTGTGATGTCTAATTATTCAAAGTGACAGCAATTCAAGGTTCTTAAGCCTATGTCAGACAATAAGGTAAGAATGGTTAATACAACTGCACAAATGAGTGGAAATGAATGAATGAATGGATGGAGTGATGCTCTAGTCACAGAAGAGAAGAGTGTTAGTTTAGGCTTAGTTTAGGAGGACAACAACAACCAGAGCAAGTGTATCTTAATCACTAAGTTATGTAAAAATATACAGTCATAGAACATGGTTTGGTTTGGGTCTTGGTTGAGTTCACCATAGAATTTGAGGATGTCATGTCAAAGTGTTTTTTTAATATTGCATTTCAACGTGAAATACATGCTCACATATACAGCAAGTAACCACTGTATTACAACACAGTAATATGCTTGATCTAAATTGTGAGCTCCCTTATGTTTGCATGCCAGCCCTGTTTTCCTGTATGCCCTGAGGCAGACTGCAGCAGGTCATATGGTATGGGTCTACTCTGTTCTGTTTGTGAAAGCTGCATGTACCACAGCTCTATCACTGACTTTAAAACCATTTTGTATTCTCACCACTTTAACTGGCCTCTTTTAGAACTGGCCACTTGTTCGACCATAATTGGATTGTGCTTTTGTTGACATATCAGTGGACTGTTGGTGATTGATAAGCACATTATCAGATTTGGTTGCCTTTCACTGAGAGCCTCTCATCAGTTCAGAGCCAGATTGACTGCTTTTTCTTGTCCTTTATTGAATATGCTCACAAAAAGGACCTGTGTGCTTCCATATGGGACTTAGAGAAGGAAAGTGCGAGTGGACGCTATAGTTCAATGGAATTGACAAAGAGTAGACATTCTGAGGTGGTGATGTGAAAATCTCATATGAGGGAGTAGATTCTCATAGTCTGAAAACACAAGGTATTAGGCTATAACTAAATCTCTCAAACTCGATTTTGATATTAAGGAATAGACTAGATAGTCGATTTCGATTCTACATTTATAATTAAAAAAACACTTTTTATTTAGACAATAGATTCTCATTTTCAACATTTAAGAATAGTACTTTCTTTTATATTAACATGTGGTGTTATTTCTATGTAATCAGCCATCCACATAGGTTCCATATTGGTACTTGGGTGCATACTAGCCTATTTCGTGTTATACTTGTTCTTAGCTCAAGATCATTCTAAATCTATTCAGGAAAGTCCTGTCCTGTGAATGTCACTTTTTTAGTATCGATACCTGCTCAAATCAGTATCTAGTTTTGATACTAGTCTTAGTACCAGTTAGTATCTTATTTTCAATAGTTTTGACAACCTTACTTCTTAGGAAGTCCTGTGGAATTATAATGTAATTCTTGGGTTAAAAGTAAAAGTTAATAAGTACACTATTTACATATTTTCTATACATTCTTGGATGAAGAACTTAGTGACAATATAATATTACTTGATCCATGGCTTGGCATTGCAGTTTGCACTTGTGGTTTTATTGCCTATTTTTTCCATGCTGCTAGTTTATATAAACAAATTTTCATACAAAATTATACTGTGTTATTTTAATTTCTCTATTCTATTAAGAAATGACAGCATTAGCAGGATATAGGTCATTTGCTGAAAACAAAACAAATGCACTGCTCATTTATGATGTGAGATGCCCACTTACTAATCATCACAAGATATTTCTGCTTCATTTTGTTCTACGTCTATGTGAAACATGGAGTTCAAGTCTTGCCCCGCCCACATCCAAGATGGCAGTAGCATGTCCTTTGTCTGTTTGATGTCTGTCTGTTTGTCCCAGTTTTAATGGATTTTAGAGCATTTTATTCCTGAAAATGTGGCAATTCTGTTTTATCACCTACTATACATGTGGACTGTGGACCTACACTACTACCCTGTTTTAGTTTTTTTTGTGAGCCTGTGCTAACTGGCATGAGCCTGTTACATCATTCTGGGGCCTGAGCTAACTGGCTTGAGTCTGCTACATCTTCCTGGGGCCTGTGCTAACCAGCTTGAGCCTGCAACATCATTCTGGGACCTGTGCTAACCGGCTTGAGCCTGTTGCATCACCCCTGGAGCTAATTGGCTTATATCTAGCCCTGCGCCATCCTCCTGGAGCTAACTGGATTAAGCCTGGTCCCTGCAACATCCTCCTGGAGCTAACTGGCTTAAGTCTGGTCCTGCAACATCCTCCTGGAGCTAACTGGCTTAAGTCTGGTCCTGCAACATCCTCCTGGAGCTAGCTGGCCTAAGTCTGGGCCTGCACCATCCACCTGGAGTGGTTTGTTTCAACCACAGGTCTGTACTGTTCACTTTTATTAAGTGCTAAAATTGTGGATGATGGCATTACTTACTATTCTTATATGCCTCTTGGCCCTTTCGGACCTTTGGATAAGCAATTGTTTATGGACACATAGGGGAACTTCTGAAAATAATCTTGAGCTGCAAGGCATTTCTGGCAAAGGCACATGCTCTATAACATTGCAAAAATCAGAGCAGTTACCAATTCAGTTGGATCATGACATTAATTACATGCCTGTTTTGCCCAGAGACCTACCTAAACTTCAATCTCTTCTGGCTTTGTATAATTATCTCACTTGTTTATACAATGGAGGTCTCAGTTTGGCTTCAACATGTCATAGTACTGAATCAAAATCAAATGTGAAACAGAGACTGTTGATTGTTTTGCTTCTACTTTTGTCAGGAAATGTGCAACCAAATCCTGGCCCTGAGCTGCAATATTCCCAGACTCCTTCTGATTTTAAAACATTGTCTGGTGTCAAATATATTCATCTTAATGTGCGCAGCTTACTACCGAAGATGGACATGGTCAGAATTTGGGTTAAATCTACAGATGCGGATGTTAGAATTTCTGAAACTTGGTTAACTAAATCTGTTGCTAATGAAGACATTAACATATCTGGGTACAATGTCTATCGCACTGACAGGCCTAAAAAAGGAGACGGTGTAGCTATTTATGTCAAATCAAGATTTAATGCCTCTATTGTTTTGTCCCAAACGATATGCAAACAAATGGAGTTTTTGGCCTTGAATGTAGAAATTGCTAATACTCTTCCTGTAACTATTGTTGGGTGTTACAGGCCCCCATCTGCGTCAAAAGAGGCATTATCTTCATTAAAGCACTTTTTGGCTAAATTAAATTACACTGAACTACTAATGGCTGGAGATTTGAACTGGGACTGGCTAAATGCATCTTCTGGTGAATTTAAAGTATTTTGTGATTCTATCAATCTTACCCAGTTAGTCAATCTTCCCACCAGGCCAAATCTTAAATGCCCTGAAAAGTCCACT
This sequence comes from Periophthalmus magnuspinnatus, assembly GCF_009829125.3. Lineage (NCBI taxonomy): Eukaryota > Metazoa > Chordata > Actinopteri > Gobiiformes > Gobiidae > Periophthalmus > Periophthalmus magnuspinnatus. Next base: position 29,140,033 of record NC_047133.1, on the reverse strand, counting down.
TTAATTGATTTGGTTTTAACAAACGTGCCTCATAAATTCTCTTCGCTAGGCGTCTTTTGTAATGACCTAAGTGATCACTGTGTTGTTGCTGCTTGTAGAAACGCTAAAATTCCAAAATGTAAGCCACGCATAGTTTGTAAGAGGAATCTTAAACAATTTAATGAGCAGGCTTTTCATCATGATTTGTCAATAGTTAAATGGGAAAAAATCAGACTATTACCAGATGTAGAGCTAGCTTGGACATATTTTAATGAAAGTTTTATGCAAATTGTTAATAAACATGCCCCTTTACGGAAATTCAGAATTAAGGGTCGAGAAAATCCCTGGTTTTCACAGACACTCGCCGATAGCATACACAAGCATAACAGAGCATGGGACAAGGCGAGACAAACTGATACTTCCACTGATTGGTCTGTTTTTAAACAGCTTAGAAAAAAATGCACTTCTCTTATCAAAAAGGCAAAATCTGAATATTTTTTGTCTGTCACTACTGAGAACCTCAACGATCCACAGAAATTCTGGAAAGTAATCAAGTCTCTTTCTGCCAATAAAATAACTCAAGCTCTTCCTAAATTTGTTGTAAAAGATTCAGTCTCAATTTATGATAAAATTGAAATCTTGAATTGCTTTAATGAGCATTTTTTATCAGCAGGTTCCTTGTTTGACTCTGCAGGAACTTCTTTAACAAACTCTTGCCCATAATTCCATACGTTTTCTGGAAACTGTTTTAACTTTGTACCTTTTACTGTTCATGAAGTGCATAAAGCTCTAAAGGCTTTGGATCATAGAAAACCTCCTGGACCCAGACTTGATGGAACCTTATTTTTTTGAAGCTGGCAGCAGATTTTATTGCAGAACCACTCTCAATTCTTTTTAATCTTTCAATCAAAACCAAAGAAATTCCATCAGTTTGGAAATCAGCTTTTGTTCTGCCTTTATTAAAAGGAGGTGATCCATCGGTGCTGACTAATTATAGGCCAATATCAATATCTGTGTGTTTTATCCAAAATTCTGGAATCTCTAGTTTGTGACCAGTTGAAAGAGGCTTTTGTACTCTAATGATATAGTTTCCAAATTTCAGTCAGGCTTCAGAAAAAAAAACACAGAACTAACACTGCTACTATGAAAGTGATAAATGATATTATTGTGGCACTGGATAAGAAACAGTACTGTGCGTCACTCTTTATTGACCTCTCAAAAGCTTTTGACACTGTTGATCATGCTGTCTTAAAAAACAGACTATTCAGCCTTGGATTGTCAGAGCATGCAGTAGCGTGGTTCTCAAATTACCTGAATGACAGAACCCAATGCATTAAACATGAAGGTGTTTGTTCTAAGTTTGTTACTGTCCACAAGGGGGTGCCACAGGGCTCAGTTTTGGGTCCCCTTCTGTTTATTTTGTACATCAATGATTTGGGTCAAAATGTCTCTGACACAAATTTGCATTTTTATGCTGATGACACAGTTATTTACTGTTATGGATCATCGCTTGCTCAGGCCATTGAATCCCTACAGAAAGCTTTTGTTGCTCTTCAACACTCACTTATTCAGCTAAAACTAGTTCTTAATGCTGACAAGACTAAGCTAATGTTGTTTTCAAACTCTAAGAAGGTCCCTGAGCCTATTCCAGTGGTGTCCACCCTTGAAGGAAATGTCATAGAGGTGGTTCATGAATATAAATACCTTGGTGTCTGGATTGATGACTCCCTCACCTTTAAACCACACATAGAAAAACTTGTAAAGAAACTGAGACTTAAACTTGGTTTTTACTTCCGTAATAAACAGTGTTTTTCTTTTGCAGTAAAAAGGCGTCTTGTCACTGCAACCTTTTTATCTGTGCTGGATTATGGTGACATTCTGTATATGAATGCTTCTTCTTCATGTCTTGTAATGTTGGACACTATGTATCATGCTTCCCTGAGGTTTATTACCAACTGTAGATCTATGACCCATCACTGTGACTTATACTTAAGAGTAGAATGGCCCTCTCTGACCACTATAAGGCAGGGGCATTGGTACACTTTTATTTACAAAGCCATACTTGGATTGCTGCCTCCTTATATTTGTACTTTGATCACAAGGAAAAAATAGTGGCTCTTACTCCTTGCGATCAAATGATCAGTTGTTGCTGTCTGTTCCTTTTGCCCGCACAGAGCTGGGGAAGAAAGCCTTTGTTCACTCTGCACCTTTTACTTGGAACTTGCTGCAGAAAGACTGGAAACTGACTGAACTGTTGTCCTTAAATGTTTTTAAAACTAAACTCAAAGCCTTACAGACTGCCTCGATTATGTGCAACTGTTTTTCATGACCTATGCAATTTTGTTTGTATGTACTTGTTTTTGTAATGTGCTGCCTCTTGGCCAGGACTCCCTTGAAAAAGACTTTTTTAATCTCAATGGGACCTTCCTGGTTAAATAAAGGTTAAGTAAAAAAAATAATAAAAAAAATACGGCTATCTCTACGGTTTCATCTTGAGATTAGCCATCGCAACTTCTTGCACCAATGGCCCTAAAATGGTTGAGACCGAGCGTCATATCAACAAGAAACAACCAAGAGGAAGACATGGGCCTTGTGCGACTGTTTTTCTTTCTTCTAAGTTGTCTTGTGTTACCTGTTAGAGCCTTCTTTTGGACAAGAGCTCTCTGTTGGAGTGACTTACCCATCTTGGCTGGCATATTGCTTTGCACTCTGGGCTGCTGAGACCTTGCCCTCATACCTTATTCATCCCAAGGCCTATTCTCTGCAGACGGAGTTAGATAAAAGCTCAAGGGAGGTCAACTTCCCATTCTTCACACTACTTATTGCATTGTTTTTTTATGGAATGTACAGTTTAATGCTGATGAGTTTGAGCATAATGCAGTGGGTTGTAATATATACTTACTAGATAAGATAAGATAAGATATGCCTTTATTAATCTCACACTGGGGAAATTCCACTATTGTACTGCACAGTTAAAGAACAGAAGGAAAATGGTACATGCAATAAAACAAGATAATAGATAAATAGTTTAAAATAATTTTTAAAAATATACTTAAAAATAAACAAAAATAGACTCTAATATAACATCTCCGTAAAGTGACTTAAGTATTGCACATAGGTATGGATGAATGACACATGTTCAGTGTTAACAGTGTTCATTGTACAGTCTGACAGCAGCAGGAAGGAAAGACCTGCGAAACCTCTCCTTCACACAGCGAGGGTGAATCATTCTGTCACTGAAGCTGCTCTCTAGGGCAGACAGAACGTCCTGCAGGGGGTGAGACTCATGGCCCAGCATAGAAATGACCTTAGCCAGGACCCTCCTGTCCCCCACCTCCTGCACTGAGTCCAGAGGACAGCCCAGGACGGAGCTGGACTTCTTGATGACCTTGTCCAGCTTCTTCCTCTCCCTCTCTGTGATGCTGCTGTTCCAGCAGACCACACCATACAGGATGGCAAAGTCCTGTGTTAGTCCTCTGTACTCCACATCGTCATCATCCTTGATGAGGCCAATGATGGCAGAGTCATCAGAGAACTTCTGCAGGACGCAGCTGTCCGTGTTGTGTCTGAAGTCTGCAGTGTAAAAGGGTGAAAAGAAAGGGCGTGAGGACAGTGCCCTGGGCACCTCCACACTACAGGTCATGAGATCAGACATGCAGTTCTTGGCTCTCAGATATAGAGATAGTCCAGGATCCAGTCTGCCAGGTCACAGTCCACCCCGGCGGTCTCCAGCTTGTGTGTCAGGAGCAGTGGCTGGATGGTGTTGAAAGCACTGGAGAAGTCAAAGAAGAGAATCCTCACAGTGCTGCCGGGGTTCTCCAGGTGAGACAGTGAGTGGTGCAGCAGGTAGATGACGACGTCCTCCACTCACTCCACTCCACTCACTAGGGATGTCCCGATCTGATACTAGTGTTGGTATTGACCGCTGATAGAGTATTGGGTTGGATTGAATTGATGAAAGTTGTGGCTAACGCTGTAGGTAACACTGACTGAGGAGACTCTAAAATATTACAGAGATAGTATTTGTTTTACCTCTGCAGTGCCTCCATGGAGCCTCAAGAGCAAAATGAAACTTTGGTAATATGGTGAAAATATGGTGAAAAAACACTGCCTTTAAAAACAGAGGCTAAAACGTCACTTCATGCCCCTGTCACTATGTTCTGAATCTACTGTACAGTGCAGAAGTTTAAAACATAATTATAATATTATAATAACAAATGGTCTGGCTTTTTTGAAGTACTCCTTTTTATATCTGGTCATAATTTATTTCAACTAAGGCGCCATTCACCATAAGAAGATTGGTATCAGGGTAACATAAGTATTGAATCGGTATCAGGAATCACGAATATATAAAAAATTGGATCAGGGGCTCAAAAAACTGGATCTCTGATGTTAACTTTAAAATCAAAACATATTGTCTATAATATTTATGGGACACAGGTCTCAAATTCAGTGTTTTTAATGTCATGTCGGTAAGGGCCCATATGGAGTTTTTGAGCCAATACCAATCTGATATTTGGCCTACTGCTGTGGCTAATAACAGATATTTGCAGATACCAATATTTAGCTTTGAAAATCCATAGTAAGGCCAACAAATTTATCTTATAAATATATAGCCATGTGACGTTCTTCTGTTTTGATTGTTACTCATGAATCTGTTCAAAAAGACACATGGGTACACACTGAATGGGACAACGCCAATATTGACAAAATCAAGCGTATTGCCCAGTACTGATACTGTAACCGATGTATACTGGCCCATCCCTAGTGATATGGATGTAAGAGGATGTTTCTTCTTGCAGGAGACCAGCTGGGCAGAGGGACCTTGCAAATCAAAGGAAAAACAACATGGCTGCCGAGGAGAAGCCTGGTGTAAAGAGCAGCAGCTCCATCGTGCCCTGCTTCTTGTTTGTGGAGGTAAGAAACCCTTGTTACAATTGAACCATGAACCAAACTGCAGAATAACTGCAGACTAATTTGTGTGTTTACAAAGAGGCATTAGAAGTGGCACAGATAATGGTGGAGATTTTAGACAGCTGTTCTGATAATGAGTACACACACAGTGAGTCAAAGTGTCAGTGCGCCCATGTTTATTTCATATATCTGTCAGCTCTGAGGAAATGTGTTAATGTCACCCACTCTTTTTATAGGTACAAACTATGAAAAGGTGAGAACATGACAACACTGTGGAATTCATGTCTTCACGCATATTATTTTAAGGTTTAAGGAGAGTGCAATTGCATGTGTACAACCTATTTCCATCTGGGAAACTGTTAGTGATGCAATGAAAGGAGGGGATGATGGAGTAGTGACGGAAACTTTTAAGAAGAAGCTTTAGTTGTGCTGAAGGTAAGGAGATGGAGAGCCTGATGATGTAGGATTGGCCAACAACAACAAACAGATGACAAGACATACAGGGTAGGAAGATCTAAGGTGGAGTTACGTCTCATTTGTTTTCATTGCATGCTTTTGCTATGTCCTCTTCCTCTGGAATATTTTCATTATTGGTAGGTAGTACAGAACAAGAGGTCTATGTAATTACGCATTATAAGCAAAACATTCAGAGAACCAAAACGATCTGCTGACTTACTTCTGTTGAAAAGCCATCGAAAAGGCACATGTTGTCTTGCAGCCACTGTGATCATATCTCTTGTTTATTTCCACACTGCCTCTGATGTGGACATTTCTCTACAATTGAATATTTTGTCAGTTGTCTTCACAGCTACCATTGCTGTTTTAAGTTGACACACTATCCATACTCATAGCCTGATGTATTTCTCCCTCCTCTTGCATCTTTGCTTCCATTTGTAAATATTTCAAGCTTAAATGTAGAGTTTGGGACAACTCAGCCAACACGTTGACAGCCCAGCTCTGTGTCATACTGTCCCCAGCACCTGCACCATCTGTGGCTTTCACTGTAGATGATTTATGCCATATTGAGCTCATTTATGCAACTCTATGAATCATGGAGGTAAATTGTACAGGTCACATTGGCAAGAAAAGAATGCTTTGTATGTTTTTGTGTTTAGACTTGGCGCCTAGGGTCAGCACATGAGTCAGAGATCAGAGGGAAAAGGATGCCTGGACCATATAAGTAAGTGAGTGACGCATTTAAAAGCTGCTAAGGTCATGTCACTGTCTCTAATCCAATTAAGCTAGCAGACACCAGTGCTAACGCCTGCTAAACCGTGTAATCTGACCATGCTGCAGTCCCCTTATAGACAGTTAAAACTTTTTTAAAAGGCAGGAAATCTCTTTGGCATTATGGAGTTTAATATGTATGGCCTCATTAATTGAAACAAATGAAATGTATACTGTAAATAAAATGCTACTAAAGCTTTTAGCATATTCCTAGATTTCAAAACAACCATCCAAGTTTAATTGTCCTAAGCTTGACATTATACAAAAATGAATTTGTTTGCATTTTCTTACATTGACCTTATATCGTTAACCTGCTGTTTTATAATACAGTCATTTCAGATATTATTGTTATGATTATTGCTAATCATAATTTCATTTCAACTAGTCAGTCATTAAAATAAACGTAATTGCATATGATCATCTTTACTGATATCTCAAATACACAGACTCTTAAATGTATGCCAAAAGACATTTTATAAGACAGTGGCATTCATTTAAAAAGCCTCAATGAATATATAATCTACAACAGAAGTAATTGTTTGACTTGACAACTACTAAAATAGTCATTAGTTGCAGCCTCAGACCAATTTTTCTCGGCCCTCAAGCTTACAGGTGAATTGGCCCATATTACCTTAAACAGTACTTTTTACTGTACATTTCTGAAAAGCTATCCTCCTCTAAGCTTTAAACCCCTTGTGTATACCTTTATCTGCAAGTTTTATTTTATACTCTATTATCCCTTTTTAGCAAGTGTAGGTACCACCACTGCTTGATGTGAGGTGCCTAACATAGTGCAGCAACATAGTACAGCAACTACTGATATGTTTATTGCATCTTTCCTCAGAGTACCTGTCTTTCACCATAGGGTTCCTCTTGTAATACTACTGTCCTTGTCCTCCTGAGTGGACCTGCCTCTAACGGTGTGTAAATGCTCCCATTAAAACTTTCCGCCATCTGCCTCCCACACATCACCTACAGCTCTAGGGTCCCTAGCTACTCCCTTGTCTACATCTCTCCTCTGCTTAAACGCTGCACTCCCACTTGTTTCTACTACGATGGAAAGAAAAAAAATAGGCCAGCGCAGATACTAAAGAACCTGTCCTTTGTTCACAGCAATGATAGCAAAGTAGATATTGACCTGGCATCATTAAATCCACTGCAGTGCCAGTCAATCACCAATCAATACTAACTCATATGAAATATTGATCAGGAGACTACATGAATGAGCCTGTTTGAGGTACTGGGGGTATATTAGATACAGTGTTGCTTAAGCCAGTGTATTTTACTTGATTGGTTGATCAAACTGGCTCAACATCTGAACGAGCTGTGCGTTGGTCAGCCACCTTATGTATGTGGGTTACCATTTTCTCCCTGTTGCAGTGTTCACAAATCATAGACTAGTTATTGTTGTTTTTTGTTGTTGTTTTTTTTTTTTATTTTTATTTTCTTTGGCTCATTCTGTGCTGTGTATTAGACCTCACCTCCACCACATGGCCACAAAATCAACACTGACTAAAGCCCTTTTTTATGCATTTTGACAGCAGACATCTGCCCGATTTTGGACCTACATTTGGAGACACTGTGATATCCTGACTCATGATGATGTAGTTTGTAGCCAGTGCCCTGGGTCAGACTTTTAAATTGGTTTGAAACAGTTGTTGTGCTGCTGTTGCTAAGCAGATTTTTCTTCAAACATTTTCTCTTCTCTGGCTCTGATTCCTTCCTCCATTTTACATACACATTCTCATGCTGTGTGCCTCTCTCTGATGTACTTCTTATGAGTGCTTAATTACCCTGAAGAGGCAGGTTCACACTTGAGCTTGGCGATAGGGTGCAGTTAAAAACGTGTTGGTCCTATTTTTGAGCAAGTCATGTGTCAACAGAATCAACACGGAGCAGCAAAGGTGAAAATGACATTCTGGCATCTGGGGTGTGAAGACAGTGTGAACTACATACAAGATACAAGCTGGCAGTTGCAGGCTTTTCTGGTTCTTTGTAAATTCTACAACAAAATCTACCACAAGAGCAGAATGCTACCTATGCACATTTTAGATTTCTGTATCAAAGTGGTCCAAGCTACACATCATGAACTGACAGTGCTAACCACTAAGCCTCTCAGCCACAAACTAGATTACATTATTGACTGTGAGGGCCGGTAGTAAGTGCTGTCAACACTGCAGTGAGGAAGAGGTGCATTGGTTTTCTGAATCTTTATGCATATATATTGTGAGATTCTTTTTGTAAAAGCTATAGTTATTTCTGTAATTGCCAAGATTGAACCAAAACAACTACAATCTGAAACCAAAATTATACAATTTCATTTGATGACCAGTATGTTTGCTGATTCAGCTCAGGCAAGAATAGAAGAAAAGAAATATGAGCTCAGCTTGCGAAGAATTAATGCACTTCGAAATCTAGATGCATCTAGTGTTTGCATGCAAAAACATTTATTTTTTTTAGTAGTTGACTATTTAGCAATTAATTATCAACTAGTCAAACAATTATTCTATTAACTTTTTAAAATGCATGATCAACCAAATAAAGATTGAAATGTGGTGACTGAAGGTTTCTAACTAGAGAACATTTACAGTGTTCTCTATTTAGAGAAAGGTTATTCTTTTTGGACATTTTCATGTAATAGTGCCACTGTCACTGTTATAAAAACTTGTTTTAGTATCTTTTAGAGTCTGTATAGTCCAGATAACAAATTTGAGTGCAGTTATTTTAGTTAGTTAGTTTTTATAGTCATGGTTAGTCGATTAAATGTTGCTGCCTTTGGGGCAGATCTCTATGGTAACATGCCCTAAGCCTATAACCTGCTGCAGGCCAGGTTGCATGAACATGCATGGATTTATAAATAGAAATGATAGCCCATTTAAATATATTAAGTCTACAGGTTATACCCTGATTAATTATACTTTATTATGTTAATAACACTCTATCTGTTAAAATGTAAAGATTCAAATGTATCAGTGCCTGTTTGTACGTATGAGGCTGTGCGTCTTTATGTGTTGCTGTTCATTCAGCTGCTTTATGATGTTATGACTTTTGCACATTTGTGCTTTAGGCTGCATTATCAGTGATATTCAAATTAACTTTCTCTGTGGTTTGAGTTGCCAACTCTGGCTTGTATTTGACACATTAATTCTTTGGATATTTAGTTATTTAAGCTTGACATAAATATAAATAATAAACAGTTGCAGCCCTAGATCTTTGTCCACATAGCAAAGTAAATTTTGGGCATGAATGGTATTGCTTCATTTCACTCATAGTGAGTCGCATGAAACATGGAGCTTAGATGAAGAAACTAAGTCAAATCAAAACCAGAGGACTCTCGCTCACTCTATGATGGAGAGCTATTCTTCTGCATTTGTTTATTTGTGATCCACACCAAGGCCCTGGCCCACACCTCATCAGCTGTTTCCATGGAAACCAATCAGTGCGCCTCATTCTTCTGCCGCCTTTCATCCCGCCTGCCCTCATCACGAGTCACAGTCTTCTCAGTGAGAGCTACCCTGGCGGCCATCTTGTTCCGTTGTCTCTTCTATCTCTTTATTCTGTCATTCCCCATTTATCTCTCTAAATTAACGACCCACTCACACAAACACATAGCCTTTGTTACAGATCTCTCAGGGCTTTTCAGTCACGTACACTGTTTAGGTTGCATACAGACTTATACTGACTAGACTGAGTATGCATCATCATTTCATTTTCCATGGATACTCCTCTAATACTAACGGAAGCACAAAACCACAAAGAAAAAAAGTTATCTTTTCTTCCCCATTACTGTTATCAGCAACAGAAATAAATTAATATAACCATAACTTATCATTCATTCATGCAGTTTTGATTTACATTTATTTTGTGTGTTTATGTGAAAGGGTAAAAGGGAAAGTCATTTCATCATTCTCTGATTGGTCATTATCCAGATCAGTGAAGTCCAACATGAGCCCTATCCCATTACAGTGAATCCATTTTACTGCCCCCTGTAAAGACTGGTGTCCCACATGACAGGCTGTGGGCACTTTCATATGACCTACAACCTCTGCTCTGCTTGTTCGGTCACATCATTTTCCGTGATGCTCTTTCTTAGCTAATCAATATTCTTTGGTTCATATTCGCACAGTACATTGACATAATTTATGCAGGCTTTTTCAAATAATTCACAAGTGGTTTCAATTCGCTGCTATTAGCAATGTAATTCTAACAGCTAAAAGAGAAATGTTGAAATTACGAAAATGAGTCCTGTGAGGATGAACTATGAGCTTTAAAAATGTGTCCAAGACTTAATTGTTTTTTGTGTTCAAATCTATATATAACCCTTTCCCATTATGATTACTGTCAAAATGAAAATACATAAATAGAATATCACAGTATTGTTGAGTTACATACCCTACATTAGCATGCAAATTACAGAATTGTACTGGCATTGTGAATTGTTACTACATATATATATTATTCCCATCACAAAAGCAAACCTTGAATGAACAAAGAGGTCTTATTAGTTGTACTTTATTAGTTTAGTATTTAAGTGTGTCCAGCAGAGGGCAATGCAGTAACAGTAATAAGGAGGGTATTGTTCAGTTCGTAGATAATAAGCTGTGTGTTAAACATGGGACATCAAGATGAGCTTTGAGCATTATTTTACATTCTTTCCATATATTTCCATAGTTTTTTATTGTCTTCATTGTTTTGTTTTTATGTTCCATTTAGCTTTTTTTTTTTAAATTAAGGTATTCTTCTGTCTCTCCCACACTCACTCACACTATTTCCATAATTGAACAAATGTAAAGAGAGTTTTTGTAAATTACAGTTTTGCAGCACAAACTTCTGCTGTCCCTGATGGGGCACTGGGATTTAAATTAGGATGGCTTGTGCTCACTATAAAACAATGAAAGCCTATTGTTTTGCATTGTGCTGCTGTGGTTATTTATTCATGAGCACTGAGTAATGCACAGATTGCTCACTGTATGAGTTGGCAGACAGAGCCCTGAGCTGGAGGCAGGTAGTGGGCCAGTAATAGCTGTTTTGCTGCAGTGTAATCTCTGTTATGAGAACGCACAGGGTTTCCCTACTGAGTGTGTAAACAGCAGGGGTGTGTGTAAGAGGTGGATTCCCAACAGTGTCCAGTTGTATTAATACAGTCTGTTATCATGGTTCCTCTGTGCTGGGCTGCAGGATAATTAAAGCCATTCTTACCTTATCTTTAACTCCAGAGGGATAAAAATAAGACATGGAAAATCTCCAGCTTGGATACCGTCACAATATTACCCATCTAATACCCATCTTCAATAATGCATACACTTCTCTAATCACAATTTAATACCATTTAATGTTTGGTGAAAGATCTACTGTATTAAGGTGCACTTTTTTTGATAGTTTGGCCCAGGGTGCGACTTATACTCAGATGCGACTTATATGTGAAATTATTAAAATATATAATTTCACATCTTCGTTATTGTCACTCAAGGCAAGTATCTATTACTCCTGTACCATTGAAAATTTAAATTTCAACATTATGGTAATTTAAAAGACATCTAAGAAAGACTGAACAAAAATGTCCCCTAAAAGAAAATTGTATTCTGCTGAGTCTGAGGAGAGCCACGCAGAAGTGGAAGTGGCGCTTCATCTACCTCTGGAGTTGGAGGAGTTATTCAGAAGTGACACAGAGGATGAAGAATTCAGTGGAATTAGTGATTTGGAGTGAGATTGAGAGTAAACTTGTTAGTATGTTTTTTATGCTTTAGTTATCTGATTAACTGTTAATATCTTACATTAACATACCAGACATGTATTCAGTTCTGTCCATGCTTCATGTAGCTGAATAAATATAAATGTGTTGCGTTAGTGTGCTGTACTGCTATTCAGCCTGTTGTTCTCTATTTTATTGTTATTATTATAACTTTCCTTTAAAGATAAAATGTCCATTCTTGGTCTCGGATTTTGTAAAATAAATTTCCCCCAAAAATGTGACTTATAGTTCAATGCGAATTATATATGTTTTTTAGTTTTCTTCATTATTATGCATTTCTTGGCTGGTGTGACTTATACTTGGGAACGACCAAAAAATATGGTACATTAAAGCTCAAGACAGTGGATAAGTTGCTATACTTAATGATTTATGTAGTAGTCTACAGAAACAACATTGTGCACTCGAAATTGTTTTCCAACTACCATCTTTACAAACAGACTACTATTGTTGATTGCTTGTAATTTAAATGTTATCCTCTTTTAATAATCTATCAAGGTAGCTACAGCTGTTGTTTTCCAAACTGTCATATTTCATTCATAAAACTGCCTCTGAACCTTCAGAAGGAGGCCAATTTGTATCAGTTTTGGTTAGTTTAGAAAAATTGTGGATGCATCATTGCTTTAGTTTTTCCTTGCAGTTTTTCAGTCTGCTCCATCTGAACTATCACAGCAGATGAAATCTCCCCACTCCATCTAACTCCTGTGAAAACAACAGCAAACTCATTTACATATTCACACCATTTTTTCAGCTCCCTTGTCCAATTAATCATGCATTACTCTGTCTGAATATATAAGTTAGTATTGCTGTTTGTAGTATAGTATTCATTCCATTTTAAAGTGACACCCAAGTATAAAATAAAGATATTTGAGTTTAAAATAAATCATCTACATTTAAATTTCAAATATACATCTAAATATGGATTCAAATATTGTATACTTGTTTATTATTATTATTATTATTATTATTTATTTATTTTTAAAATAAAATAGCCTACAGAAATCACCCAAATGTAAAGGGGTTTTGGGAGGTTTCTCCCCCCCAAGGAAAATTTTGCTAAAAAAAATCACTTAAATTCTTGTATTCCACTGCGGTTGATATTTTTTGCCAATAATAATGGGTTTAATGTGCTTACCTGATTTATGCTTAAAAGTATGTTGCAAATAATACGCCTATACTAGCCTTTTACATGTTATGTGAAGTAATTTCTAGTAAAACGTTCAATTTAATAGTTAATTTACGCCAAAAAATCAGCTGAACTTTGGGCTGGACAGTTTTTTGAGTTAGTGCATTGTCATTTTAAAACCTTTTTAAAATAAAGCCCATTCTGCAGTTCATCAATGCAGATGGTTTTATTTCGAAAGAGCCAAGGGAAGTATTTAGTTCACATAATAGTATGCACTGTAGGAACTTTTCCGAGGTTTGGAAACATGGGAATTAACATATTGGCCTGTGATGAAACAAAGCCTAAAGAAACCATGACATCTCCTCAAAGAGCCACAGCAGAGTTAGTCTATGCCAGGTGGGAGAGATGCGAGAGCGGTGTGCACCCTCCTCGCATCTTGCATCAAACAAGACCGACACCGGCCCACATGGCTGCCAGCCATTTGCCAGTCTGCCACTGTGCACAGCTAAAGAGAACCATATGCACTGAGTAGAGTGCATATGACAAGACTCTCTCCTCCTTTGTTTTTGATTAAAATTACATTTCTTTTTGTGTTAAAAGCCCCATGAGCATATTTGGCTCAGTACTATCTCCGGAATGCTGTATTCACCTGTTTCATTGTCTGCACACTGCTAGCTGTGTTTCAGACCTTATATTTGGATCTTGTCCAGAGTTAGTAATGATATGCTGTAATGTGAGGTTAACTTAGACTTTTGCCCGGTCACTTCTTTACCCATTTCTCTATTTAACATTCATTTTTAGCCAGTTCCCTTGTGTACCAGCAGGGGGCCTCTTGTCTTTGAGATGACAGATTAAAGATGAGTGCAGACCAGCTAGCATCTCCGGTCCTGCTGTGAGGCTGTAATTAGACCTGACCACCCGCCACATCCACCGCCTGCTAAATCAGACTGAAGTTCTGATGATTGAGCTTCACTGTTTGAAAGGACTTGTAACAATATAAACACACAGGCAAAACCATATTCAAGAAGTACACATTTCAAAAGGGAGGAAGTGGAAGTTGAAATGTGATTTTTTTATTTCTGGTTTTAATTTTCACTGTAGTTTATAGGCAACTCGTGTTTGGTTTTTAAACTCTGTTATTGCACTCATTTCGACTGCAATTCAAATGAAGGCTAAATGGCAGCTGTTTAGAACCTCCAGCTGACTCCCCCACATGTCACCTAATTTAATTTTAAGTATGTTTCTATTTTAGTTTTGCAGTAGTATTGTTAATTCTTTTGTGAATAGGATAGTTATGTTCTTTTTGAGTTTTGAAATCACTCTTCTTCACCCCTCCGCTGCTTAGTCCTCACTGCTTTCTTGTGCCCTGTATGGCCTGTGCTGAGCAGGGGCATTGTAGCGTAAGTTACAGCTGCGCACTTAATGGACTCCTGGGTTTTCAGTGGACTCTGGCGCTTTTCTCTCCATCTTCTGCCTGAAATACAGAGTCTTTACAACAGCCAACTGCTCTTTCAGAAAAAAGGACTTTAACAGGCTCAGGAGGCCTGGCTGAGACTCTTGAGGAAACAGCATTACAGAAAAAAGTACTGTCCAAGCATTGAGAATAGGGAGAGTCACTTTGCAACATGCTCTTAAGTCACCTGCTCTTAAGATGTGTATATTAAACAATGCCTGATTGACAAAATTTATAAAATTCCTAGACTCCTCCCTAGGGAGGCGTTTCAAGGCATTTCCCACCGGGAGGAGGCCCCAGGGCAGGACCCAGGACACGGTGGAGGGACTGTCTCTCGGCTGGCCTGGGAATGCCTTGGGGTCCCACCGGAGGAGCTGGAGGACGTGTCTGGGGTGAGGGAAGTCTGGGAGTTTAGACTGCTGCCCCCACGACCCGGCCCCGGATAAGCAGAAGAAAATTGATGGACGGATGGATGGACAATTATAAAATTTAAATGTGGAGGCCTTGCAATCTTCACTTTGTGATATCATCCAGCTTCTGCACGCAGCACACTGAAAGCACTGAATAGGGCCACTTTGTGCTAATGTATCTTACATTTTGGCATTGCCCTCATGTGTTTTTGGTCTGACTCGCCCATTCTCAGCATTAAGGTCACAAAGTTTGTCCACCTCGTTAGCAGCTACCCTGGCAAATGGATCTATTGCCCACTTTTTTGAGCCTAAGTACAAATAATCTTAAATGAATTTTGCAACACACATTTGCATTATGACTTTGTTTATAAAGATTTGATAAAGATAAAATGATTTTTTTTTTTTTTTTTTGTGCTCCTGCCAGTTTAAAGTATGTGTATGTGTGTGGGTGTGGGTGGAGTGTGTGTGTTTGTCTGTGTTTTTTTTTTTTTTTTTTTGTTTTGTATTATAATTTACTTTGCGACTGCTGTTAACCTGTTGAATTTGGGGATCCCCTTAAAAACGAGATGATTCATCTCATAGGGTTATTCCTCTTAATTAACAAATGTCAAATTGAAGCACATGAGGAGTGGATGTATTTTAAGTAAGTATTGCTCATGTGCTCACCACCATAGGTCCTGTGCGTGCCTTGGGCTCTTTTTGTTCCTTGGGAACATCCCCAAAGTGTTCCCAACACAATCTCCATCTCTGCACCAACCCAAGCTGTTGTCTCAAAGTTGTCGCTACATTTGTAAAGCCTGGCTCTACACAGGCCCTGTGGTGTGTTCAGCTTGCGCTTGGAAAATTTAGAGCTATGAAATATTCAGCTCAGTGCAGAAGTAGAAGTGAAGTGTTAAAGGGCTAAAGGCAAGGAAAAAGTGAAGCCTGCTGACGCTAGCTACCTGCTTTAAGACATGACTCTCCAAAATCTTCTATCAGTTCCACTGTCTCTTGATTTATATATGGCCAACACCTCTGTAATTTACATGTTTTAATATATAATTACAACAATATAAACATAAATATTTGAAATCTCCTGAGTTTTTATACTTAAATAACTTATGAGTAAAAAACGAACAACTTGTTTAGCTGAGAAATTACAAAATATGCAGGCACTTTGACTGTCAGAAACAATTTAATGTACCTAATTTCTGTAGAATTCATGACAATGGACTATAAAGAACAGTAAGTAATCTACTTTAGGAAAATATGAAATATGCAGGCACTTATTTTCTAATTCCACTTGTTCTGTTTTTGACCGTGTTATGATTTTTCCTGATATTTAGTCTATGACTTGCATTATTTCCGTCATTTGACTTCCCGTTCAAAAAAGGGGATGTCACCATAACATGCAGCAGATTTTTATTTGTTGTTTTTTTTATTTTTTTTTTATTCTTGAAACATTGCAACAACACAACATTTTTGACCCCAGAATAAAAAAATAAAAAAATAAAAAACTTTTTATCATGTACCTGTTGGTAATAATGGTAATAATATTGTTTTGGAAAGTCTTTGAGATAAGGTTTGGCCATAGTTCAAGAGCTCTGAACTTTAACTTTGACTTGATAGAGCTTTGCATCTGTGCTGTATATGTGAACCTCAAGACTTACGGTTTGCACATGGGATTACACATTTAAATTTTTTCCACAAAAAAAAAAGTCATGTTGTGTAAACACCACAATTTTTTCCTAAATGATAGCACAATATCCTCCTGTGCCAGTCCTATATTAATGTGATATAATTTCTTCGTCCTTCGCCATGACAACTACAGATAAAAAGCATGTCCCTCAGGGGAAGAAAAGGCCTCCAAAAAAGTAAATAGATTGGATTAAAAATACTGTGAGCAGAAAGAGAATAGATTATAGAGGCATAGAAGAGAGTAGGTTCTTATTAACATGTTTTGTAATAGCACAGCATTGTATTGGTCCACTCTTCTTCCACACACATTCATCATCAACACTGTGGCAACTATATGATGAAAAAAGAGATTAGTAATTATGTGTTTACCAAAATATAGAATTCTCTTGTTGAAAAAAGCAGCTTGAATTTGCTGTTTTTCCTTGTCTCTATCATTCCATAAACAACATGGCTTTCCCTTTACTCCATTATGTCAGCAAGGAGCCATGGTGATAACATAATTACGCTGCATCATTGCATACTGATTCTGAGCTCTATATATTGAACATGTAACATACATTAGGTCTGCACAATTTTGGGGGAAAAAACATTATGATTTAGTGTATTGCTACAGTTTTTGTTAAAAAAGTAGAATTCTGTTGAGAGTGCAGATTGTATAAAACTCCAGGAGTATTAACAGTTGAGAGAGAAGACAATTAATCAAATGAAATATGAACTGACAAACTAATACAACCCTATTAATTTCAGAACATGTTTGTAGAGGTCTAAACTATAGGTACAACAAGATTATTATATAAAAAAGACCAAATAATTCGATTTTTGTAGAGGGCATTGTATTATCTAAATAATTGTAGATGTAATTGCACCAATCAAAATTTTGATTTTGGTGTACTGTACAGCCCTGACATACAATATATTGTACATGGTGTGACATACATAAATGAAAGCATGCCAACTTGGTTTTGATGTATTATGACAGTAAGAATAATCTTTTCTGTGCAGTTCAAATGGCATCTAAAATTAGTGCTGTCCCCACTAACCACCATTCATATTTAATCTGAAGTGGGCTTCCAGAGATCCCTCCGAAGGGGCGTGCCTTCTCTGCTCCTCACTCACTTAGCCCTGTGTAGTAGCTGCAGAGTGGCAGCGGGGATGGCGCCTGCACCCCTCTCTCTCCACCCCTCCCTACCTCTCTTCTCTCTTAGCGCTCTCCTCTTCATCGCTCTGTAATTTCAGTGCTCATGCATTTTATTTTGTTCTCTAGTGAAGCGGGACTATTTTGTCATGCATCCCTCCCTTCATTACTGAGGGGATCTCCTCGGCTCCCTCTCTTTCTTCTTCTTCTGGTCTAATTCTGGTGTCCTAACCTAAGGATAATGTTCTATTTCCAGTTGGTGATCATGGCTGGGACGGTTCTGCTGGCTTACTACTTTGAGTACACTGACACCTTCCCAGTGCATATCCAGGGTTTTTTCTGCTACGATAAGAGCTTCTCCAAACCTTATCCCGGCCCGGACAACACCAGCAAGATCCCCCCCGTGCTCATCTACTCCCTGGTCACGGCCATCCCAGTGCTCACGGTAAGATGCGCTCAGCAAATGTTCCTTTTCCAGTGTTGTCAGCGTTCTGTGTCGTGTGGTTTATGACTTTTCAGCATTTTTTGGGGCTGAGATATTAGGGACCTCATGCATGCAGAGAGGAATTCATAAGTGTGAATGTGTGGAGAGCAGCGTTATAGCCATAAGGGCAAAGCAAGTGCAGAAATGTTCAAATTTGAGTTTAAACATACTTGCAAGTGATGTTTAAATAAAGGTGCTATTTAATAGAATTATCTTTGACCTAAAGTGTGAAAAAGTTGATAGTTAG
Organism: Periophthalmus magnuspinnatus; assembly: GCF_009829125.3. Classification (NCBI taxonomy): domain Eukaryota; kingdom Metazoa; phylum Chordata; class Actinopteri; order Gobiiformes; family Gobiidae; genus Periophthalmus; species Periophthalmus magnuspinnatus. The sequence continues at coordinate 29,121,632 of NC_047133.1, read as the reverse complement.
TTATTCTAAGTCATGACATGACATTAGTTTTGTAATGATTTTGTAATGACATTTTTGCTGTTTTAGAAATGTATATGGATTGTATTGAATTAATTTTCTTCATGTTTTTGATTGCATCCTTTGTGATTTTGCTCTTTATGATGGTAATCTTAGCATTTTTATTATTTCCATGGCACCTAAAAGTGTGTTGCTATACTATCAACAATTACAGTATTAATTTGACAGCAAACTATGACTTCCCAATCAAGGCACACATTCTACCTAGCTTAATTGAATTGCAAAGTATATACTAATTATTTACTTATTTGTTTTGTTTTGTACTGTTAAGTATGAATCTACCCATTTATCTTAAAATAGAGTGTTAAATGACAGTAAACATTTTGTGGCAGTAGACTCCCAGTGACACAGTAAACTACTCGCCGACAATTTTGTATGTAGAGGAAAGTCATAAACGAGACTGCCTCGAGAGATAAGAAGAAAGAGAGGCAGGTCATTAGAGGTAGAGACAGAGGAGCAGCCAAACAATAGCAGCCTCACAATGAGCTAAAGTTGGAGCTGAGGCAGAGCGATAATGACAGCCAGCAGATGCCGTCTGAGAATGAAAAACTCCAGATGAGAGGTGAGAAAGAGGCACGGCTCAACACAAAAGCACGACACTCTGGAGGAGGGCATGAACATGTGCTGCTATCTTGCTATCTGTGAGAAGAGAAAGAGCTGCCAGGCCTCCAGTGAGACAGAAGCAGTGAGCGTGAAATACACAACACCTGGCATTGACTCTAAGCACAGGCATCCTGAACAGCTTACATCCCCAACGTAGCAAAACCAGCCTACAAGCACAAAACACAACTCTAATCTGTGCAGATTATAGAACCATGGAGCGGACAACTAACAAATGTAGCAGTTTCAGATTCATTCACAATCTTGTCAGTGTGAAAGAAAATAGATTTGGAATTAAAATGAATAATTCAATATAGAATATTGTATTTCAGTCTTTGGAGTATGTTCTGCCTCTGTCCAGTTTGGTTGTGTGTTCATGGGGAATTTGTAGTTTCTTTCAAATGAATTAAATGTAATGGTTACACAATTTGCCATGAGATAATCACTGATGACAACTTGTTAAAAACTAGGAATGTGCTTTACATCAGTGGTCCCCAACCTTTTTTGCACCACGGACCGGAATAATGTAGGTTTTATCATCACGGACCGGCCCTTCTATGCGTGGCAAATAAATATGGCAAAAATAAGTTAAGTGCATAAAAATACAACTCACCATACCGCTGCATCAGTGGGAGCCCTGCACTTGTTTCTTCTTTCCTTCTTGCTCACGTTTGTTTCTTTAAAAAACTCAAAATCTTATCTTTTAATCCAGGTGCTTAGTCTCCCATGTGCCAAAGCAGTTTTGAAGGTTTCATTGCCTCATTTGCTTTTCCCGCATATTACACAGAGCGGACTCTGCGCGTGAGAGTCACCTGCAGCGACAAACCCATATTTTAAGTAGGACTCCTGGTATTGTGTGTTAAATTTAGCTTTCTTTTTCTTGGAGGTCGTAGTCTCCTCTTCTGGCTCCTCAGGTAGCAGATTGACCAAAACAAAATATCGGCCTGTGCTGGAGATTTAAGGCTGACAGCTGATGTGCTGAAAAGGCCAACTATTGGCCAACCAAGACCTGCTGAAAAGGTTGAGGGGTTATTTTTAGCACATTTATAGTTTGAGCATAGAAAAATATACAAATAAAAACTACTAAGAAAAAAAACAATTAATACAGTTTTTTCTGTTTGACAAAATAAATATATTTGAAGCTTTATTGGGTTTTTGAAATGGGTACATTAATAGTTAATATTTTTTTCATGTGATTATTTTACTTTTTTTTTGTTTAGGTATCTGTACTTTTACTTAAGTAACAACAGTAATTCTTCTACCTAAACTAACACAAGAATCATGTTTGCAGATTACGCATTTTTATATAGAATTAGAGACGCTTTTTTGTTTGTGGCGGAACTTATGGTACCTTGTACCCTTTGCGATTTGAAAATTGTATCTGGAAGAAAAACTCCAGAAAAGAAACAGTATATAGTTCTAGATAAGCAATATTAGGGAAATCTAGGTACAGGAAAAAATTGTTTTACTTAACAAAACATGTAATGCTATCCCAGCCCTAGTTTCCCCTCTGTATTTATTTCATTTCACCTGTCTGTCCCTGTAAGTGAAAAGGTACAGGCGGTAAAAGGAGGACAAAGGCCTTGTTTGACTCACTTTGGCTTCTTCATTTTGAACTAATTAGAGCTCACAGACTCATATTCGTGACAGCAGGTCACATAAAACCCCTCAACATTATTAAGAGGAAAGTTATTAGAATGCTCCGCAAACATCCAGAAAACACCAGAGTCTAGTTCCTGCCGTGCTGCATGATGTGAAGTGTGCGGATATTACACACAAGTGTTCTGGGTCACAGCACATTAGTTGAGCAGATGCCCTGCTCTAACCTGTGCTGACAGAGGCCATAGAGAGGAACTGGGTGCAGAGAGGACGAGGGCGCAGAGAGGACGAGGGCGCAAAAAGGATGAGGGAGCAGAGAGGATGAGGGCACCGGACACATCAGAGCAGTAACTCAGCAGTAACAGCTGCACCGGGGCCCATATGATGGACCTGCCCTCACAGCTCTATAGCCTGTGTTTGTGTACTGTCTGTGGATCTGCTGCCGGCAGCTCTCTAATACAAAAAACTGCTCTGACCTTTACAGGGTTTTAGGGAAGAACTTTACGTCCATCATTGGCTTCTGTTACTAAGCAACACACTATTCAACTGTCTGTTTATCTGAAGATGGCAATTATATATGCAGAGCAATCAACAGCCAACAAATAAATGGTATACAGGGGGAGACTCCCATCTGAGTCACTGAATCTAGCTCCAGTTTATTGGTCAGGTTCCAGCACTCTATAGTCCAAAAGAGAGCCCTTGGAGCGCTGACAGCTCCCAGGGCAAGGCAAAAATCTAATTAAACCCATCAGTTACTTCCTGTTTCAGGAGTTCTTCTCCGTGACCAGAACCTCGTCTGCTCACATGGACCAATGCTTTCTCTGAGGTCCTCATGAAGACTCGGTGACTGCTTATTTCCTTGTTACGAATGAAAGAAATGCAAAAACTGAATTGGGAAGAGACACAAAAGGCACATTTCCACTGCACAATGTGGGGGAGGTTTTAGACTAGTTATAAAGGCCCTTCTACTTTCTGCTCGGATGCAGGAGAACCTTGGCCTGTTTTTCCTTCTTGTCCAATCAAATTGTTCATAGACAAAAGAGGCTTAATTCAAGGTCACTCATACGAGAGACCTTTCACTATTACAAATTCTTTCAAATGACCTCCCACCACAACCCTGTTTGTGTGCTGGTGATGTTTCGTTTTGAGGTGCTGAGTTATAACAGTGATGCCATCCCAGCCCTTTGTCGTTTGAGCTGTGACACCAGGACTTTCACAGACGCAGTAGAAAAGCCTCACCTTTATGCTCAAGTGCACTCTGTCTGTCTCTGTTAGACGTCTGCCTCTTCGTCTTCTCTTCTACCTCACTTCATTTGAAGGTTCCTAAACTCGCAGGACTACACACCTAAACAGTTTGGGCCTCAGTGCTGGTAACTCAAGTTAATGAGGCGGATGGCAGGAAAGACTCATGGGGTATGCTGTCACAAGCTGGCTTTATTCTCCTCTCACTACATATGTCCAACCTATTGCCCAAAAACCTAAATACAATAGCTTAGTACATTCAAAACAAATCATGAGTAGTGTTATGTAGACAGGATTTTCAGAGTTGAATTTATATCATTGGGGCTGTCATGGTCTTTAGAATAGATAAATCATTTTGCTAGATAGAAATTTTACTACCCTTAATTATACCCTTTCTACTATTATCCTGAAAAATCAAGTATATTTTGTATGTTCTTTTGAGTTTTGTTGAGTGTGCCTGTGTGTTCAGAGAATGGAGGCTAGAAAAACTTGTGTCATCCAATACTCAGCGCTATCTCCCTTTAACTGTGTGCCATTTTGTTTTCCTTTTGAAAATACTGCTGAATTACATATACAGTTAAAACCAGAAGATTACATACACTATTTAAAAATACTTTCTCACTGTCTGACATGAAATCAGACTAAACTTCTCCTGTTTTAGTTCAATTAGGATTACCAAAATGATTTCTATTTTACAGTGTAATAGACAGAAAAAAGTGAATGTGTCTTTAGTGTGTGTAACCTTTTGGTTTCAACTGCACTTACTTTGTCACAAGAGCAACAGCTTCCATGCACTCATCTCATCTTGAGCCAGGAATACTTTTCATGAGCAACCCACTATGTTTTTTTGTTTTTTTAATAGAAACCAGAGCTGTTTTCAAATCACTATAAAAAGAGAAATGTCAAAATATCAAATTCTAGTGTTACAATTAGTGTCAGAAGAATTATCATAATTTAACAATTATTCACTAATATTGTCATGAGTATTATTGTTCTTTTTGGTTATAACAATTATATCGTGACCCGAACAATCATAATCATTGACTGGCCAAATGATCTTGACGTCCCTACTATAATTTATATGGAAACAATAAGTTATGCATGTTTCATACTAAAGATTTTTGCTGCGTCTTACTGTGACACATTAATTAAAAACTGATAAGAATCTTTACTGCATGTACAAGAAAATGCTTTTTTATCTGAAGCATAGAATTTATGTCCTCGAACATCACAAGAAAAGATACCAGAAAATCTTTTCACACAGTCCCAATTCCAACGATTCATATCTAGTCCCACTTTTACTTCTCTTTAATAGTCACATTTTAAGAAACTTTATGAAAAGAAAACTTTATTATAAGATTATGTTTCATGTGTTTGTACATTGTACATTGTGTCTGTGTAATCCCTCAGTCGTTCAGGTTTGATCCATAGCAAAAGACAAAATTTAAATCTGTCGACTGGACAAATCATTGTAGGAGTGAAGACATTTCACTGCTCACCCAAGCCGCTTCTTCAGTTCTACTCCAGAACTGAAGAAGATGTGTTTGTACATTGTTAAAAACTGAAAAATAATATATATTTGTGTTAGGCTATTTTTAACAATTTGTATATAGATTCAAACCTGCACAATTCGTCTACCGAGTTAATTCATCAAGTAAATGTGAAACTAGTACCTACTCAACATTGCATGTAAATAGTATATATTTTGCATTACAAACGTTATTCTTGCTCAAGGTGTAAATTTAAACATGTATATCCATTTACTAAAAGTTAAATAGTAATAAGTAAAAAGTAAAATAATAGACAGACAAACAGCAGGGTGGTAGAAACAAAGCGGAAGCGTGCTGACCCACTGATTCTTGCTTCTAAGGGTCTGGAAAAAGGTTCAGAAAAAGGAAGTATGGCATTGTATTGGATATATTTGGAAGAGAGAAGACAAAGACTGTCTTACCTACTTATTTGGTTTGGCACAAAAGAACAATCAAGAGTGTACAGAAACACAAATGAATGAAATCAGCTGACTGATTCTGATTTTCTAGCATAGGCTTGTGTTACTTGCATTTGAACTTGAGTGTATAAGCACTGGTGCATGCACGTGTGCTATTGTACACTTAGATAAACTAAACTTGCTAAAATGAACATTCCCTCCACTCCAGTATACATGTCTGCATGCATACTTGTTACCTTCTCTCACCTGCCTCTCAGGTTGAAAGCCATAAGTAGATGCACTCCCTCTCCCCTTCATCCGTCTGCCATTTTAACTACACCACCACCACAGCAAAAGAAGTATCAGCCATCTCAGTCTGTCCATCTCTTTACCACCTTGTCAAACCCGCTTGTTCAATGCCCATTCTCGTCTGATATCAGAAGCTAACTAAGGGGAGTATCAGTTGCCCCAGTGGGGCAGCAGTAGCTCTAATGCAAAATGTCATTGTGCCCTTGAGCAAGACACTTCATCCACCTTGCCTAGAGTGAATACGGTGTGTGAGTCAGTGATTGGTGGTGGTCGTTGGATGGTGCAGATTGGCAGCTTGCTTCAATTAAAGCTTAGCACCATGGAGTGAGTAATGCACAAAATTCAAAATTGTCTAGGATCTGTAGAGATTTTTTCCCTCTACAGTACTCAGCTTTCATTGCATCTATTGCTTACATCGTTTATAAATGTAATTTTTGACCACATGTTACTTATTTCTTTGAGTTAAATTAGTTTTAATTTTGTATTCTTGCCCATCTCTCTTAGTAAATCTACACCATATCTCTCTCCCACAGTGTGAGCTCCAACGGTCGTTGCCTTATATATTTTTAGCCCCGTCCATACGCTCTGATACTCATCCCCATTCAGTGCAGTCCAGATCATAAGCAGACACTCGGGTAAAGAGCACCGGATCTGCTGCTGATGCCCTCAGACAGGTGCAGACTGAGTACATAAAGAACAGTGCACTCAGGGTTAACTTTTTGACTTCTTGAGCCAAGCACCCACTCCAGGCCTGGCTCCAGGGTGGAGCCCTGTTAACACCAGTCCGGGTGACGTAACTGGCCTTGTTCTGATGCTCATCATGGGGGGCTTCTGAACCACTCTTGGCCTGACCCTCCTCCGAGGACCTGTTCGCCATGGGTGACACTACCAGGGGCACAAAGCCCCCAACAGCATAGCTCCCAGGATCATTTGGGTGCTCAAACCCCTCCACCATGTTAAGGTGGCAGTTCAGGAAGGGGTATCATGCTAAGGGCTGTTCGGTCCCTGTATGACTAGAGCAGGAGCTGTGTTTGTATTTCCAGCAGTAAGACCTGTTCCCAGTGCATGTGTGTAGGCAGCACGGTGGCTGAGTGGCAACACTCATGCCTCACAGCAAGAGGGTTTGGTTCAATCCCCGGGTCGCCCAGGTCTTTCTGTGTGGAGTTTTTTCATGTTTTCTCCCGTGTCTGGATGGGTTTCCTCCGGGTACTCCGGTTTCCCCCATCAACCAAAACATGAACGCCCTTCGAGACAACTGTTGTTGTGATTTTGGGCGTTACAAAAATAAATGAATTGAATTGAATTGCATGTTGGACTCCACCAGGGCTGCCCTTTTTCACCGGTTCTGTTCATTATATTTATGGACAGAATTTCTAGGCACAGCCAGGGGCCAGAGGGCGTCTGGTTTGGGAACCACAGGATCTCATCTCTGCTGTTTGCAGATGATGTTGTCCTGATGGCTTCATTGAGCCAGGACCTGCAGCAGGCACTAGGGTGGTTTACAGCCAAGTGTAAAGCGGCTGGGATAAGAATTAGCTCCTCCAACTCCAAGGCCATGGTTCTCAACCGGAAAAAGGTGGCTTGCCCTCTTCGGGTGGGTGGAGAGTCTCTGCCTCAAGTGGAGGAGTGTTTGTCCAAGTTATGCTGGAGGCATCTTGAACCCAGAGCAGTTCGTGGGAAAGAGTGAAGATTCCACGGCGGACTCAGGAGTAGAGGACCTTATGTTTTGATGGATTGGATGCTGTTCTCAATTGGTAAGCGTGGTTTATTCTACTACTGACATTATTGAAGGTAAAATATATCGTGTGTAATCCTTAGCATAACTTCTGTGCACATCGTGTGCATTTGGACCATGCACCCTGGCACATTTGTGTTTAGCTGTAAGAATTAGACTTCATTTGTCTATTGAAGAATGTTGTTTTATTCTTCTAGTTTGCATTATTGTAGGTAAAAATCGAAGATGTGCACACATCAGCATCTCATCTGTGCCCATGGATGAAGCACGCTCTGGCATGTTCCTGTGGAGAGTTACGGATCAGACTGTTTATTGTTGATATCTGACAAAATATAGTTCAGACAGCGATAACTGTGCTGCCCAATGCTAAACCCAAATGTTACCTTCTGATTGACACCTAGTTTGAGAATCAATGTTGGTTTTGCGGATCACTGAAGCCCCAGATCATAGAATGTTCATGCTCTCTCTCACCTTTGTAGTATCAAGTAACTACTACACATTACGCATTACTAATGCTTTACACTAAGAGCCAATGAGCAGCTGAACAGGACGATATATAGTTTGGCATGATTTACTGTACACAGGTAGAGTACAGTGTAGAGACGCAGCTGCACTCCGTGCCTAAATCCTGCATCATTGTGCGTCATTTACTGTTTTTGTGTGATGATTATGGATATGCATATAATGTAATATTACTATACCCCTATAATTTTGTAGTTTCTTGTTACTAATGTGTTTGTGTTTTTCCTTTGGCAGATGGGTGACGTTGACCTATCAGATGTGCTCATCGGCTATTACCAGGTTTTGCACAAAACAAAGAAATGGTCAGACATTTTTTCACCATTTTGTGGACATTGACTTTGTGAAGGCCTTAATTCTTTATAAAGGACACTGTAGATCAAAGGGTAAAATCCCTGTATGCACCAAAAGGCCTTTAGAGAAACTCTTGTCTTGGAGCTGGCAGAGGAAGGAACCATCAGAACACAGTAGGAAGAAAGAGGCAGGGAGAAGTCATAATCATGCACAGTGTATTTTCAGTTTGCAGTGTTAGTTTGTTTAGATTTTGAAGTGCGTGTTTGTTTACTGTTTGCAGTGTGTGGAGTTTGTAAATATATATTTATTTTGACGGATACAACTTGTTTTGAATAAACAAATATACATTTTATATTGTGTTTTGATATGCAATATAAATGTACATAGTAATAGAGCAGCTAGGTGTGCAGATAAAGATTCCTCTCAGTGTGAGTTTCAGTAAAGCCCTCATTGATGTCTGTGGGTTGAAGCATTCAAAAGTTATTGCATTTTTTCCAAATGTTCTCCAAATGTCTCCATTTTTGGAGAACATTTGGATAAATTTGGATACATCAAAAGTTCCTCCATAAAATGCCTGGATATACTAATGATAAAATGAAATTTGTTCCTCAAATTTGAAATTGTGAGAGGTCAACAATATTTGCAGTTCAAATATAATGTATTTTTGTCCCCATTTACCTACTGCAGCTTTTTGCACCTTCATTTTAACAAAAAAATTTAGGCAAGGATGATGTGTTCCAAAGTGTATAAATGCTTACTAGACATACTTACAGTGATTCTGACACCTGTGAGTAAAACTATTAGGTGTTACCTTTACAAAGAACACAAACTTGTAAATTTACTACTGAGGGTTCAATAATGGTTATCATTTTAATTTGGAGAGGTCAGACCAAAAGCAATTTCTCCAAAATGACCCGGAATTGTAAGAGGTTAAGCTGTAAACCAAATACGAGTGAAAGACAACATTTATATGTGCAAAAAATATATTGTCAGTTTTTGCATATTTATATATGCAAAAATAACATTTTTATTATGTAATTGTCACATGACAAATTACCACCATGTGGGTAATTTGTACCATCTTGTTATATCAAATACTAAAGAATCACAACCAAGTTTGACTATCTTTGAGCTCCAATTTCAAGGCCATGTGCCCATTTTTTTTCTATGTATAGAGCAAAACTTGTCTCCAGTACAGATGTATAAGCAGCTCTTGAAATAAAAATATGTCAGCTGTATGCTGTCTGATAATCAGGAAGTGCGTGTTAGCATGCTAGTTGTTGTTAGCGTTATTGTGATGGCAAAACTCCTCTTTGAAAAGCGCTTTTAAACTCATCATCAGAATTAGAATGCTGGGAATGCAAGTGAGGAATAACTTGCTTACGTACAGAGCTTTTAATCTTTAATTTCAACTTTAGTCACAACTCTCTACTAGGGTTTCTGGCTCTTGTGAGGGGTATTTTCATTTCATTTCATTCATTGGAATGGTTAAAAATTGACAGGGGTTAACTCAGCACACAACCAGTCTGTTGTTCCATTTTCAGGCACAGCAGCCATTTTCCCTCTCTCATTGTAATTTGACCAAATGACAAGTAATTTAGATATCATGTCCATCAGAACTAATGGACAATGAAAAATAAGAGTCTTGTTGGAACTGAAGTTGTAATATGGTTAAAACAATAGCTGCTAGCTGCATTGTAGTGGAGCAAATTTAAGAGCTAGTGGTGAATATGTATGAACTTTAAAAATACAGAGCAGCACTTGATTAATTTTTAGCTCTAGGTCAGGAGACGAACACTACAAAGAATGATGTATATATTTCACTAAACACAACCCTACAGAATATTGTAGATTAGTAACCAACATAATGTAATACAACTTTTCAGCATTTCCAGTTCTAAACAGACTTGGTGCTTGCAGAGTTGATACTAGACTCCTAGCTGCAAGCCCTGTTATTCTTAGTGCTAATCTTGAAATGGAATTAATTCAAAAAGGGTGTCTGGCATAAAATTCGGTATCAAATGAATGTTCTCTTTAATAGTTGGTCTGAAAAAGAAACATTTTGTAACTTAAACACAATGATTTTTATTGTGGTTGCATTACCATTACAAAACTCCACTGCCACTTAAGTGAAGCACTGCACCCAATGCAATGTTCAAGAGCACTTGTCCAAAGCTGACAGCACACTGCTACTACCATTATTCCACTCTTTGAGCTTTACACCATCACATCTCCATGGAAACCGCAGCCATAAGCTCACTTAATTGCCTGCTAAATGTTTGTTCACAGGTTTAGCGGGCCCTAAACCAGCGTTGTGAAGCAAGAGCTGTAGAGATTCCACACGTGTTTTAGGCCTGAGATGGCGGCTCTGATACTCAGTGGTCTAGGGTGTTACTAATGGGACAGCGGGCACGTACTCCACAGAACTGCAGCACTGACTGGCCCCTGGCTCATATTAAAGCATTTAAGCACTGGACTAGTCTGCAAACCCGTAAATGCACTGTGGCCAATGGCTTTAGAGCTACGTACACACAAGCACATGGGTAAAGGAAATAAAAATGCAGTGGATGAGGGGGAAAATGTGTTTTGTAATATAAACTACTTGAGCAGGAAATATATTAGGATTGCTGAGATAGAGTTCTGTTTTATGTGGTGAGACACTTGATAATTGAGGAGAGTAGAAGATGACATCATTATTTGTGCAACCTGTAGGGGTGAAGGGTATGTGAGACTGACTTTGTCTTTGTTAGTTCACAGAATTTTGTGTCAAAGTTGGACCAGCACAAATGCACAGTAGCAGTATTTTATTTTAGTTTTAGCAAATTTTGCAAATAATTATTTACAGTTATCCAAAAGCCTTATGTTACCATTGTCTGATACAGGGGTCGGCAACCCGCTGCTTCAGAGTCGCATGCGGCTCTTATCTTATCATGCAGCTCTGCAAGTATTTAATTGAAGTGTATTTTATTTGAGTTAGTTCTTTTTTTTAAATTGTAGTTCTAAATTGGAAGATTATTGTGATCTTGAAATATTAAATTTTAAATATATTTTATTATTTTTCATCACTCAAAAGAAGCGTCACAGTGGTGGAACAATGTTAAAAACAAACACCACTCACGCTGCACAGATGTAAGCTTACAGTCCTATGTAAAGATGAAAGTGTGCGCAGAGGTTCAGAAACAGAAGTCCCATTAGCCGGGTAAAATAAATATTTATGCAGATATTTTGCAAATACTATAGTTGTTTATACAAAGCGTAAAGGTAAAAAATAATATAACAATATGTACAGTCTCATTTTAGACGTCAAAAAATATTTGCGGCTCTCAGTGTTTTCTTTTTTGTGGAAACACTTTGTGTATTAAAGGTTGCCGATTCCTGGCCTAAAACATTACCATTTGTCTAGTATGTGCTATATGAAATCAAACTATATAAAATGAAGCTAATGTGGCATGAATATCTAAATTAAAAAAATATATTAAAACTGGAATAACACTTATTGACTGATTGACTGAGTAATCCTGACACCCTGAATTGAAATCAACCAGAAAAACCTTCAGACAAGTTAAAACATATAACTAGTAAAAACTACTGGTATATATTCAGAACCAAGTGAAAACATTTCTAGATATTCTGAAAAAAGTTCTGCAACACATCATAAGGAAAGGGACCCCACCAGGAGTCACACTCAAAGGAACCCCAAATTTGATCGAAACTGTGAAGTGCCACATGAGGTCTGGAGTACCTCAGTACCTGTCAGATACTTCTACACCTTTTGTCTGTCACTGTTTATTATTCATCATGACACTCTATTCTTTGAAGTCTTTACTTCTGAAGCTCCTCGCGCAGCTGCAGTCCATTAAGAACCCATTGGAGACAAGGAACTCAAATCCGTGAGGAGAACAATTACACTCCCAGCATTACAACAGCATTTCATCCAAAATCTCTGTGACTCTACCTGTCTGAATGATTAAGGTGCATTAGGTGTGCTTTTGCCACTCAGTTCATTAGTGATAAATACATAGTTGTGAGTGAAGGCATACACAGGACATGGAACACCTCTGGAGCCATAACTAATTCTCTGTCATTTATCATCTGCCAGATATCTCTAGTAGTGGAATTGTTGATGGTGGCGCGCACAGACGCAGCTGAGCGGAGCTCTAAGTTGCATAATGACAAACTACTCCACAAATCTGGTTGTCTGTCCCTGTGATACACTTCACTGCTGATGCCCTTTAGGCTGCTGCTAAGACTCTTACTCTTTATTACACATGTGCTGCACTGAATGTCATTATTGTGCTAATGTCTACACTGCAGCGTCTGCAGTGATGCGATCGCTGTATCGGTCCGTTGTGGTGAAGAAGGAGCTGAGCCGGAAGGCGAAGCTCTCAATTGACCAGTCAATCTACGTTCCTACCCTCACCTATGGTCATGAGCTCTGGGTAATGACCGAAAGGACAAGATCACGGATACAAGCGGCCGAAATGGGTTTCCTCTGCAGAGTGGCTGGGTGCACCCTTAGGGATAGGGTGAGGAGCTCAGTCACACGGGAGGAGCTCGGAGTAGAGCCACTGCTCCTACACGTTGAGAGCAGCCAGCTGAGGTGGCTCGGGCATCTGCTCAGGATGCCTCCTGGACGCCTCTCTAGGGAGGTTTTCTGGGCATGTCCCACCGGGAGGAGGCCCCGGGGAAGACCGAGGACACGCTGGAGGGACTATGTCTCTCGGCTGGCCTGGGAACGCCTTGGGATCCCACCGGAGGAGCTGGAGGACGTGTCTGTCTGGGGTGAGGGAAGTTTGGGAGTCCCTGCTTAGACTGCTGCCCCCGCGACCCGGCTCCGGATAAGCCGAAGAAAATGGATGGATAGATGGTCTACACTGGGGTTATTAATGATGGGCTCTTGCATCTTTAGTATTGCACTTTACATCACAACTACACACATGGACAAAATTGTTAGTACCCTTTGGTTAATGAAAGAAAAACTCACAATGGTCACAGAAATAACTTGAATAAGAAAAAAGTAATAATAAATACAAATTCCATGAAATTTAATCAATGAAAGTCAGACATTTTCAACCATGTTTCAAAAGAATTAGTAAAAAAATAAACTCATGAAACAGGCCTGGACAAAAATGATGAGACTCCTACAAAAGACTGAAAATAATGTGACCAAATGGACATGTTAATCCAAGGTGTGGCCAAAAATTAGCATCACAGGTGTCTACAATCTTGTAATCAGTTAGTGGGCCTATATACAGGGCTACAGGTTGTCACTGTGCTGTTTGGTGACATGGTGTGTACCACACTCAACATGGACTAGAGGAAGCAAAGGAAAGAGTTGTCTCAGGAGATTAGAAAGAAAATTATATACTAGCATGTTAAAGGTAAAGGCTATAAGACCATCTCCAAGCAGCCTGATGTTCCTGTGAAATATTATTGCACATATTATTCAGAAATTTAAGATCCATGGGACTGTAGCCAGCCTCCCTGGACGTGGCCTCAGGAGGAAAATTGATGACAAATCAAAGAGACGGATAATACGAATGGAAACAAAAGAGCCCAGAAAAACTTCTGAAGAGATTAAAAGTGAACTTTAAGCTCAAGGAACATCAGTATCAGATCGCACCATCCGTCTTTGTTTGAGCCCAAATGTGGGAGACGACCATGGAGGACACCATTGTTGAAAACAAATCATAAAAAAGCCAGACTGAAATTTGCCAAACTACATGTTGACAAGCCACAAAGCTTCTGGGAGAATGTCCT